>NW_009258615.1:4035628-4059366 GCF_000687185.1 Egretta garzetta | reverse complement strand
AGGCAGCCGGGCTGCGTCCCCTGCCGCTCCCCTCCCGCTCGCCCCCTTCCCTCGCAGGAGCCTTCTGCGCCTAGCGCGATGGCTTTGCAAGGAAAGCCAGGCAGCAGAGCACTTCCCTCAGTGGCGGTGGTCAGACCATGACCTAACTCACCATGAACTTGGAAGGGCTTGAGATGATAGCAGTTCTGATCGTGATTGTGCTGTTTGTTAAAGTGTTGGAACAGTTTGGGCTGATTGAAGCAGGTTTAGAAGGTAAGGGGGTGCTTTGCAGTGCCTTGGCATTTTTCTGTTCTGGTTTTTCTCTTGCGGCGAGGCAAGGGGCACCTGTAAGCGGGATGTGAGGCACTACCTGAGACCCCTCCATCCAGAGCGACGTGCACAGCAGCGGCCGGGTGCTGGTGATGTTAAAGTTGGGGTGATTTTCTTTCGCAGGAAAAATAAACTGGTATCCTGAATACTGCAAGTGTAAACTCAGATCTTAAACAGAGATCAGTGCCTTAAAATCTGAATCTCTTGTTCCGGTTTTACAGCTGCAAATTTAAAGTAGAAGAGGTCGAAGCAGATTTCAGGATGTTAACGTGCAAATACAGTTCTGTTGCCTTAAAATTGCATTGTAATTGTTCAAAATTGTTTTGTAATCTATTCATGTTACCATCGTCTGTGCTGGGATTGTTATAATGTCAAGATATATATTTTATAGTATTTAAAGACCTGTTGAATATTTAATTTACTGTTAATATTTTAAAATGTGCTTGAGGAAGAACTACAGATTCAAAATAAGCAACTTGAACATTCACTTAGGGCAATCAAGTGCAAGTTTTGGTGCTTGATGCTTTGTTTATCTTAGACCACCTCCTTCCTTCTTAGCAATATTGTTTGTGTATCGAGCAGTAAAAAATGGAAAAAAAGAAGCTTACTGTGTTTTAAATGTGCTTTTTATTTGTAAAAGCTAGCGGAATATTGATTATTTTCACCATATTTCTAAAAATGCCGTTATTCTTACCATCTGAAAAGTTAGTCAAAAACCCCACTGATTGTAGCATGGCTGATAACGTCATGCTATTCATTGCACCCCAGTGTTTTATTAGGTTCCAGACTGAAATGGTCTGTTTCTCAAATATTGAAGAAATATTCTCAAATCTTCCTGTAAGCTAGCACTCGAGTACAGTGTATATACTGATGCCTGTGAAAAGGGGAACTTTGTTGACTGAGAGACTGTGGATTCATGTGTTAACGAGTAAGAATATAAGCAAAATTTGCTCCTACAAAAAGGTCAAAAGTATTGCTGTTTATGTAACCCTTTCAAGAACCCCAGTGATTTTAAATGAGGAAGTTCACTCAGCTGTTGGTCTGTGTTGCTGTCTTGTGTGGACTCGCTAGTATTGATTACAGAATCTGAAAACCCTGCAGGGACTCACAAAAATGTGTTATCATGCACATTTTTATCAAGAATTTATGTATCCATTAGAGTACATTATATTGAGTTTAAATGACAACAGAGAGATTCCTTTCAAACATATGAAATTTTGCTTTTCTTTTTGTTTAGTGTTCAATTGTAAGTAGAAATGTCAGTCAACTTGAGAAATGTTATGATAAAAGTTATCTGTGGCGTTAGAGGCTGTAGAGATTCAGGAAAAAAAAGGCGGTATTTACTTTTCAGGCTGGTCGGCAGGTTTGTGTGTGTTCTGTCGAGTCTGATTGTCACATCTGGTCGGGTTCCGTGGGAAAATGTAGCACTTCATTGCTGCCTGTACTTGCTTTTATGGCTGGAGAAGCTGATAACAGACAGACAATTAGAAATACAGTGAAGCTGCCTGTAAATGGTTGTAAGATTTCTGTAAGAAGTAAGTTTCTTTTGCATCTGCCTGTTTTGTCTGCCTCACTGGCCGAAAAATCTGGCAGTCTGCATCTGCATGGAGTCTTAAAGTTCCTTCTCACCTGGTGCAGGACAGGTTTCCAGCATGCCAGGTAGAGGAGACGACAGGAAGACATATATGCCCCGTTCCTCTGTGGAGGCCAGCTGCTGTGAATGAGATAGAAGGCACGTTACATGGGAATCAAGTCATAGATATAAAGAGTGGTGTGTGAAAGTGGGGCTGAGGTAAATTGCACAGCCTTATCAATTTGTTTTCTCATAGCTCAGGAACAGGTCAGGTTTATTCCCCATTTTTTTCTTAAACTTAAGAATTGATAAGTCGGAATTGATTCCCGTAGAAAAAAAGATGATTTATATGCTTTTACTAGGGAGGGGAAGAAATTGTTATGGTTTTAAGTATCAAGGCTATTAATTTCCACCCATGAATGAAAATTAAATGCATCATAAAACTGCAAATGTTAGAGATGTTTTTAAGTAGAATGTGGAGAAAAAATGAGTTTTACAAGTGTACTTGGACTATCCGTGTGCTATTCCAGAAATTGGTGAGGAAGTTAGTTTCAGTTTTCTGAAAATGTTTTTTGTTATAAGGACATTTGCAGTTGTCTGGGTTTGGATTTTATTTTTTTTTCTTTTCCTCAGAGGCTAGTATGTCCCAGTGAAATCTTTTTGCATGTTTCATACAAATGAATAGTTTATGGCTTACAAAACACATCCTACATCTATCTGGAAATCATCCACAGATTCAGTAATAATCTGTAACACAGTGCACCCAAAGCAGGGTGCTAAGTATGAACTTTCTAAATCATACTGAAGTTTTAGTAGAGATCTAGGTTTCAGAATTAGTCCCTGTTGTGGTAACAAAAGCTTGAGGTGAACTTATCTTCCTTCCTACACCGGTTTGTCATGATTCTTAACTTTGTGAACCACTTCCACATTAATTTGGAAGAATCTGGGGCAATTTATGTAAATTGATAGCAAAATCTCATTTTCCTCTTTTCAATGTCATAATAACGATCATGAGTGTAAGTAATACTCTGCTTTCTTCGGACTCCTCAATACAAATTATGTGTATAATACTAATAGCATGCAATTATTTTCATTATTTATGAAAATAATAAAATATTTTCAGAATAAAAATTGTATACACTTGCTTATACTTGTCTTCTGATGTACTGCACTCACTTAGATAACAGTATGCTTTCTGTGGTTTTGCCCAGTTGCCTTCAACTGCTGAGGGATTCTGTTGCTGTTGTTGTAGAAGTATTTTCAAATAGATGTTTTTAATATTGTATGACAGCTCTTAAAGTGATAAGTACCAGAATAGGTTTATACACTTTTGTAGCTTGTAGGTTGCAGAGCCTTTATCTCTAGGTTAAATACTGTTTTATGATGTATTGCACTCACTTAGGTAACAGTATGCTTTCTGTGGTTTTCCCTAGTTGCCTTTAACTGCTGAGTGGTTTTACTGTTGTAGAAGTATTTTCAAATAGATGTTTTTAATATTGTATGACAGCTTCTAAAGTGATAAGTAGCAGAACAGATTTACTTACTGTCATGGGTTGTGGATTGCATAGACTCTAGGTTAAATATTTAACTCTTTATGAATCAGGTTATGTCCTCTTTAATAAACTTTACTGATTTTTTTAAACAGTAATGTATTAGGTGTAAGGAGTAATATTTGATACCTCATGAGGAAAGTTTGTTCACACCTAGATATATATTTAAAATTAATCATATTTCTTCTGTGGCAAGTTTTTCCATTCACGTTTAACATGAGATACAAGAAATGAGCAAGTCGAATATATGGTATGTTAGGATCCTAAAATTATGCAATGTTCAGGATATCAGTTTATATGATTTCAGTATTCTTCTAGTACTTTTCTGAAAGGATTGTGATCTTCATATATAAGGATCATATGAACTTGATCAAGATACAGAAGAGGTTTTGTATGTGAATATCTTCCTTGTATGTCAATTATTCTGGGCAAATTGTTGGAGGCAACGAGGTTGAAGCATCATGAGATCAGCCCTTTCCTAAGTTAAAAAAGGTTTTGTCCTAATGTTTCTTGGGAAACCTGGATTAATTTTCAGATGCAAAATTGCTGATTAATTACATAATCAGCAAAATAAACTCCTCTTCATCAATGTAAGCATTGAAATACATCATTAGGGATAAGGTTCAGAGAAGAAATGTGAAGGATATGAGCAATCAAAATTATTTACATAAGAATACCCTGTTTGTTGGGAAATGCTCTTATAGCAGTTAGTACCTCTAACAGGAAAAAAAAAAGGCATAGAAGTACTCATATATGTTACTGTGATATGTGGTTGCCATGTTTCTATATTATTGATATCTGTCAAATCTCCTTGCGTAGGAGCCCTGAGAGCAGCGGTAGTAGAACTTTAGAGCTAAAATTGTAATAACTGAGTTAAATTACTTAAACATTTGATTCCTCTAAAATGTCGAAGCAGCTTCTGATCCTATTTTAATAATCCTGGCTATTGACAACTTTACATTCAACAGAGCAAAACCACGGACACATAGGGAGTTGCTTCTGATATTTACAACTGGTTTTGACAAGGACTGGATATGACTGGAAACAAGGCTGAGGTTACTGGTGGTTGCTCTGAAATTAGCAGCTGCTGAAGCTGTTTTGTCATCCAGGCTATGATCTGCTGGGAATTTCAACATTTCCACAGTGATGTCCCTCTTCACAGTGTTGTTCAAGGGTGGAAGCAGAGGAATATTCATTTCAGAGGATTCATAATCAGTAGCACTTCATACTAGAAATAGCTTGTAATAAACATAGGGGCTTTTCTGCCATTTTCTTAAGATCAGTCTTGATGTCAAAGAGAGCTATGCACAGAATTATGAAGTACGAAAGCAATCGTGGACCAATATGTGAAATGATTAGCTTGAGCTGACAGTGTGCAAAAGAAAAGAGATGATAGAAATGTTAATATTAGCAATCTCAGGCATTCCTTAGAAGTAATTTGTTCAATTAAGTCTTCGTATATTACAAGATAAATTGAATTAAAACAGCTGTTGAAACAACTACTCAGATGTGTGTGAGTGAGCAGTAGATAGAAATCTTTAACACGGAACTGCAGTGAAGTTTTCCTTGATTAAATATTTCTGCTCAAACAGCACAGGCAAGTCATTTGTAGACAGCAGCGTGTATTGTAGTTGATTTGGAGCTATGCACATGTGAGCACCTCCCCAGGCTGTGCATCCTGCGTGACTGGTCAGCAGGCCACTACTGGGCAGAATGAATGAGAGGAAAGCTCTTCCCCTTCTGGTTTTTTTTTTTTTTTTTCATACTAGAAGCCTCAGGTTCTGGGTACAGTTCTAAAAAATCAGAAATAGGCAGGTAAGAAAAGAAATGTCCTAGCCCATGGAATTCGTAATAGGTGCCTTCAGCCCTTGGTTGTCTGCTTTAAGCAGTCTGACAGCTCTGAAGCATCCTCTGAAGGCTGGTCCATTTTTGGTGAAAAATCTTCTGGTATTCCCAGGTCAGTGTCTGCTGAAGAGTTCCTTTTCTCAATACTAATTGTCACTCTCAATGATGATGTGCTTGTCTAGTGCTTTACATCCATAGACATCAAAGTAGGTAAATGCTGTAACTGCAGATGAAGAGATGTCAAAGAAATAGAGGGATAAAGATCACTACAGTCTGTATCGCTACAATCCCTTTTGCAAACTTACTTACATTTTATAATTAACCTTTTTTTCTAAAAAGAACAAAAATATTAGACCCAAATAAGCAGAGAGCAGATCAGAGAAATCTCAGCTTTCCTCTGCGGTGAGTAGTTGTGATGCAGTTCATTAACACAAGGGTCTCATTTTTGTGGTTATTAGTTATCTCATAGAGAATGGGACTTTGAATAAATGGAAATTGTCTCAACTACTATGAAATGGAAGAATACTAGAACCTTATTGCTCGGTTTTACTCTTCTGTAATTTTAGGTGATAATCTAGAGAATTTTATGAGAATAACCTGTGTATGAGAAAGAGAAGGGATTCTGGTCTGCTTTATCTGTGCTCTTGCCTAGAAAGGTTGGACCAGATGATCCAGAGAAGAGCAACAAAGCTGTTGAGGGGTCTGGAGCACAAGTCTTATGAGGAGCAGCTGAGGGAACTGGGGTTGTTTAGTCTGGAGAAGAGGAGTCTGAGGGGAGACCTTATCGCCCTCTACAACTACCTGAAAGGAGGCTGTAGTAATGTGAGTGTTGGTCTCTTTTGCCCAGTAACGGGCGATAGGATGAGGGGAAATGGCCTGAAGTTGCGCCAAGGCAGGTTTTGTTTAGACATTCGGAAAAATTTTTTCACTGAAAGGGTTATCAAGCATTGGAACGGGCTGCCCAGGGATGTGGTTGAGTCCCCGTCCCTGGAGGTATTTAAAAGATGGGTAGACGAGGTGCTTAGGGACATGGTTTAGTGGTGGGATGGCAGTGTTAGGTTAATGGTTGGACTTGATGATCTTTAAGGTTTTTTCCAACCTAAGCGGTTCTATGATTCTGTGATCCTTGGAGGTCCCTTCCAACCTGGTTTTCTATGATCCTATGATGATTCTATGATCTCTCCCAAGGAGACAATTTCTGATATTTACTTTGCCTACTTCCTACTGGCTACTCAATATAGAATTTATATTTTCAAAGTATGTGTTTATTTATTTGTTTTGAATAAGTTAGCGTTACATACCTACTGCCAAAGAGCCACTGTAAGCAAAGGAAAATTATATACCACACAGTGTTTGCCTGTCACTGTGAATGCCTTTACTTTTACATATTCTCCACAAGGCTGAATTACCTGTTAATTAAAATCTATAAATGCCCTCTAGTTACATTTATTGACTCTCTTTTTTGACTCTTTCAGTATCTTAGCTATCAGTAAATGTGGGTGGTGCAAATCGAAATATGCACAATTTCTACCAAGTTTTGAGAACTTCCATTACTTTTCAGTACTTAAGGCTGAAATAGCAAAAAAAAAAAAAAATCAAAGTCTTTTTTAATGGTCAAAACCCAATAAAACTGAATTGATGTTATGGATTTTTTTAAGCAAGATATTTAAAGCCAATTAGTTTCATGGTCTACTGAGTAGAAGAGTAAACATTTTCTAAGAACACAGTTCTGTCAATGATTAGGGGAAAAATGGCATACTGAACTTGGTATGCAGAAGAAAATAACCTGAATAGTGAAACCAGGTGTAGCCATTCTGTTTAGAAGTATATTAGTGCCAATAATACTTTCTGCACTTTTTTTTCCTGTAGAATTCAAAATGTTTTACACAGTAAATAACATTATCTTCTGATGTATGCAAATATATCAGGAAAATGAAGCCAGAGAGCAGTAAATTGCACAAGTTGATCCATGAAGTTAAAAGGAGTTGTCAGATCATGTGCTTTAAATTCCTGTATGCTACGGGGCAATAACTTCCATCCATTGGCTTTCTTGATGAACCCTATAGCATGTTTAGACTAAACCATGAAATGCATTTGGTGAAAGGAGAGACCAAGTGAGCACAAGTGATCTTTTTTATTTGGGATCTATGCACTAAGGTCAGTGATATTCTCAAATTGTGAAAGTTTTAGGCTTTCTAAAGTTAGGTGGGGTCAATCCAAAACCTTGACATGTTCTGAAGATGACAAGAGAAGAAGGAGTAATCACTTCATTTCACAATTTCTTCCTTATTGCTATTGTTAAAAAACAGTGTCTGATTCAATTTTTTTCCCCTTATCTTCACCTAGTGAGTTATGTTTGTTTCTCTGCATCACTCCCAGATTTACCCTCCCTTTTAAGTAGGCAGTACATGTTTTCTGGGCATTAGCTCTGTGTCAGTCACTTGGGATGTGTCTCAGAAATCCGGAAGATCAACTGCACTTGCTATGCCATCTCTGTGATGCTATTCTTGTTAATATGCTTTCTTTTCTTCCTAATGCATTTTAGAAATAACCAACCCAAATATAAACTCTGAAAGTTTATCCACAGCTCTTTAGGCCTTTCAGTAATGGATTTTCTCCTTTGCCTTCAGTTTCCTATGTAAGTTTTCTATCATTGTAATTCATTCTGATTGTTATTTCCCTTTTTTCCGTGTGTTTGCTATTACTCTCACATTTATAACTAATGTAGCTACTGTACCTCAGAAGGAAAATGAGGTTTTAACCAAAACTTCTATCTTTATTGCTGAATTGCAACATTTTGGCAATCTAATGCATCTTAGTATAGAATTCCTAATTTTTATTATATTTTTCTGTCTGATATTCTCATGACTCAAAATATTCCTCAGCTTCAGAAAGTCAGGCTTGTTGACACACCAAGGATGTATGGATTTAGATATATTAGATACACACACTTTGAATTCAGACTGTGTTCATTTTTCTCACGTACAATGCCAAGAGGTGCTCGCTTTGGCCCTTACGCCCTTATGTTAACTTCCAGTCCAGTTTTGACCTCGTGTCTTTCTAGTTTAAGGATATTTAAAATACAAATTATATAATATTTAGCTTGATGTGTCTTTTATTAGAAAATAGTAACCCCAAATTTTAAGAACTTTTATTTCATGTGGTTTCAAGCTGGTGTCTCCCTAACATCACAGATAACATACATCATTGTATTCTGTAATTTGATAAGATTGCTGTGAAAACCCTTACTGGCTTTTGGTAGGTCCTTGCATTGCTGTGATAAGCTTTGCATTCTGATTAATTCAGTATGCTAGTTGGTTTGGCTAATCTCTGACCAATATACTATCTTCTGCTCCATGATCTGATTGAGGTAGACCCATGTGGATCAACATCACAATAATCACATTAAAAATGGCTTATTTCCAGTTATTTTACCTTCTCATGCTCTTGCTTGTGGAGTAAGAAAGAATAGTTGAATTTTCCCAGGTTTTTTTCAGTTACCTGATCAGGTCAGTTAAATTTGCTAAGTCGTTTTAGTCCTATGTGTTCTTATATCAAAGGTGAAAGATTAAGCAGCATCACTGAAAGTGTGGTAGAAAGCCTTATTATTTCATGTTATACTTTATCATGTTGCCCTGTGAGTCCTTCCTGAATTCTCCGCCCAAATTTCTTCATATAAAATTACAAATTATTATATATCTTCTTAAGGTAATAAAGAAGATCTTGTGGTTTAGATATTTTTTTTCTTTTTGTAGGAGACTTCTACCTTTAGCTATCTGACCTGTTTCTCTGGTAGCTATTGATGGATTGTTCAGCACCTGCTAGAAATTTCAGTGCAGTCAGGCTCAATGCTGCCTAAATCTAATGAGGCTGATGATTTAATCTGATATAACATCTCTGGTTTTGATTTTTGCAGTCATATTCCCCGCTGGTATCTCTAGAAGTAATTTCTGATTGTAGTTCAATCTTTATTTCTGATAGTTCTTACTGTCATCTTCTGATAGCACTACAGAAGCATTAATATATATGCTTCTCCAGGCAGATTTTCTTTTTTGGATCAATAGGATCAATAGTCCAAAAATTATTATTCTTCAAACAGACTGATAAAACTTGGATCATCCAAAGCAGGCCACAACAGCTATCTTCTCATTGTTGATAATGAAAGATAATAGAAAAAAATAGATTAAATTACATGAATACCCATTTATTAATGAGATATTTATTTACCAGTAGTTATATCAAAGTTGTTGTAGGAAATATTGTGTACTTTTACACAGAGGAAGTATGATTGTGTTTAATACTCATTGCTAACAACAAATTCTGTACAAAAAATTCCAATATAAACCTGTATGTCAGAAACAGAAAAGAGGAAGGGTTGTTGAAGTGAATTGTTTAGAACATTAAGGAAGATATCTTCACTGGATATATTCATTATGATAATACGTAACGCTCAGCAAATGTTGTAGCTATGTCAGCATAGACTCTTGTACTCCAGGGTCTACCCCTCCATCAGGAAGGTTTGATAGGGAGGTATTGGCATAGACCTGATTCATCTTCTCCTATACTTTGAGTAAATCTCATTTGGTTTCACCTTTTATGACAAACTTCACTTCCGAATTATGTTTTGTATAAAGAGCTTTATTTCAGTAACTCTGTTGGAGGGTTATTTGGTCCTGTTTTTTTGGTCCCTCTATTACCCTTTTCCACCAGAGCAACAGCTCAGAGTTCAGTGATGGCTTGCTGTGGCAAAGGCAATCATGCCATTACATACACAGCTAAAATGTTACATAATAATGTGATGAAATCATCGATGGGATTGACCAAATATAAAGATATGAGTTTCTGTGCATGTGTGTGGTGAGAGGGGAGAGAAGTAGTTCTGGAGAAGGTCCTAATGACCCACCACCCAAAACTGTAAGATATATTACTTTCAAGGTGAAGAAAAAGATGAGTTATGTGCACTATGTAAGGACTGTCAGCCTCACAGTTGCATGAATATTTGCTGGGACACTTATAAACAGAGATGCCTTTTGTGCCCCTTACATTATTCATACTCTGTCTTTCTGGCTCAGCACAAATGAATAATTGATAAGAATTGGTAAGAGACCTCTTCTTGTAGAAACTCCTCTTCTAGCTGAGTCCTCAAGAATGCCATTTTTCTACCTAAACTATCCAATTTACATAAGTAGTTGTAGGCAATACCTATACTTTTGAATACTTCAGCTCATAGGTTAGCATTGTGCCTATATTATAGTATTGTCAAAACCCTGTTGATACGAAGATTTGCATTTTCTTGAAAAACAGTCTGAGTCCACTAATGCATTATGAGGACACATATTAAAACATTCTTATTAGCTGATTTACAAATATTTCAAAGCTAATGTAATACATTTCAAGGTTAATTGCTACTATTAACTCCATTTATAAAACCCTATGCGCTTTCTTGTATTAAGGATAAATTATTGTACAAGTATGTGTATATATCTGCTGTATGCATTAGGAGTATTGGAGTAATTTTATCAAAAACTTTTTTTAACACCTTGACTGATAAGGTGAGAGAGCACATCACGTCAGTGAGGCCCAGAAATGAACTATTGTCCCCTCCCATCCTGCTTTTCAAAAGGCCTTTTCAGAAGATCAGACAGTCATCTTGGAGCTCACATGTTATTTGTTGCTTATCAGACCCATTTTTTTGGAAAATACCTGCTCAAGGATTTCAAATGCAGCAAACAAGCTATCTACAAGTTGATCTGTTCTTTTGGTAGCAGAAGCTCATACTCAATCAGCATTTTTTCTAACTGTGCCTCTGCCAAGTGATGGGGTAAGACAATTGCTGCTGGTGGAAAAAAAAATCTATATACAGCCACCTTTTGCCTGTGTCTGAGGAGCTTTCAGCAACAACAGAAACAAGATACAGCCTGCATAAGTTTCTCTGATGGTTGCAGCCCATGCTTACCTGTTGCGCTTAAAAAGCAGGCAGAGATTTATCTTGTAGTGCATGTATAATGAACTTGATATTACTGGAAAGCCCCAATTTGTGCAGATAATCCATAATGCTCATGTGCAGTAACTCTGTTTCTTTGGAAGATAAGACCGTATTCTGCTACTATAGGAGGGTGTAGTCTGTCTACTTGGAAAGTAATCTATCAGCTGAGTAAAGTCCTTGACTACTTTTTCATTAGAAAGGACTTTTTTTCACACTGAGTCAAATTTTATTTAGCCTTAGGATATACATATTGAATATTTAAAATATATTAACATGCCATCTGAGTTGCCTCCTTTGAAGTCTGAGATTTAAATTTATACTTGCAAGACAGCAAGTACCTGTACTCTCCAAAAAAATTGTTTGGCACTGAGCACCTAGCAAGATCCCAAAGACAGGAGGTGCATTGGAGGTCTGCCTTGCTTAATTTGTAACTTGCAGCTGGTGCTAAAAGGAATTTCACACAGTTTGAGTTTTCTAAATTGTTAATATATTTGAACAAAAATTACTTTAATATGTTCATTATGTATATTTTATACACCATCAATCTAGACTGTTTTAATAACTTTGAGTTTAAGACGTCTAAGACCTATTGTACAAGTCCTGCTCTTACACAAATGTGGCAATGTAAATGCTATACTTGAAAACTCTTTGGGATGCAAAGCTCAGAGTTCACATTCTGGCAAATTTTAAGTCTGGATAAGTAATTTGAAGTGAATGAGGTTACCAGAACATGAGTAATTGTTTTCAGAACTAGAGATGTATAACTGAAGGCAGGGTATGATGCTGAAATTGTTGTTTAGCAAGTTGGCAATTGAGATATAATAAAATGTAGTTAATTTGCTGACAATTAAAATTGCTGTAATAGTTCAGCAATGATAAAAATGTCATTAAGACAGGAAGGAATTTTCAGTTGGCTCAGGTGCTGACTCATTCAGTGAGAAGACATCACCTTTGAGTGATCGTTCCAAAAATCCTAATAATCTGCTAAAAGTCATACTTTAAATGTTACTTATTTTTCTCTTTGCTTCCGTACCATTCTCTTACAGGACTATTTTAAGAAGCAATCACTTTCTGAATGCTAGAATTTTTTGACTGAACCAATAATTAATAGACCTAAACCATTCCTATTTAAAAAGTAATCTCACTGTAAAAACCCAAGTTAAAGATTCATCACGACATCCGTTGACAAGCTGGCCCAGCATTTAATTGCTTTCAGTGCTAGAAGTGTGTGTCCGCTTTTGGCTTTTGTTGCTGTTTAGCTCAAGAGCTACTCATGTAATACCTTTGCCTATTCTTTGCATAATTTAAAATACTGTGTAGCATCAGATATCTTTAATCTTTGTAGATTAATTTTTAATCTGTTTTTAGGAGCTTCTTTACCCTCTTCTCTTAAAAACTAAGTAAGTAAAACTATTTTAGCACTTTTACCATTTGCTTTCTGGATTAAAAAAAAAGTTTTATTGTTCTTTTCTGAACCTTTTTCAGTTTTTAATAAACTTCTTAGGGGATTGATAATTCAAACTGGACACAAGATTCACAAGTGTTCTTAGACAGGTCAGAGGTAAGAGGTAATATCCCTGCCTTACCCATACTTGCTAATTTACCACTAACGCATCTAAGCATTAATTAGCTCATCTTATACTTTCATGTACAATAGAGATATTCACCTTAGTGATTCTACACAGAACTAAAGGCAAAGTGAATTCCTATCTTTTTCATTAGAAGAATTCATTAGAAAATCTTTGGTAATTTTATTTTTTTCCTTTGAAATAACCATATTAAATATGTGACCTTCTGTTGTGAAGCCTGGTATGGATTAGTACAAGTGTTTCACCTCCTGTGGTTTTGTTCATCTTAAATTAGCCTATCATAAAAAGTGAAATAGCATGTTGAATTAGGAGTGCTGCTTCAGAACTGTTCCATTTGTTACTGGGTTATCAAACTAACTTTTAGAAAAGATAATCTGCAGTTACTTGTCTTTATAAATATAGGTAAGTATAAAGATGTATTTTTTATTTTCCTCTTTGGAAGATCCCCATTCCTCCCATTTTTAACTTTTTTATTTCCTCTTAAAGATTTATCACTGGGAACTTTATATCTGATTATAAACCTTCAGTATCACTACTCTTAGTTTATAGAGAGATATTTTTGCAGTCACGAAAAATGGTAAAATGTAATTTTTCATGCACACATTTTTATTTTTTTAACGTTTTGTAGTGTTTTAAAGGTTTTTAAGTTCTGTAGTGAATATTTCTTGCAGTGGTGAAGTAACAAATTCAATATTGGTACATTTTCTATATTCGCTAACATTTTTAGACATCACTGTGTTAACAGGGATGTATAGAATCAGGAAGTATAGAAGTATAGTTCCAAGTACCATGCTCAATGCCTTGTGCTATCAGTATCACTTCTCGGATTAAAGCAGATTTCTTTTTTTCTTTGGGAAGTGGGGAGCTTTTTCTATTATAGTTGAAGAATAATAATGAAACTATAACTTTTCCTTATCCTAGTATTAAATGTTTTCCATTGTTTAAAATATGATGGTCTCAGTAACCAAGTACATGGTTATTTGGATGTAGTTGAAACTAATTACAGTCTTGACCTCAGCCTGTTTCTTGGAAGTGAGCTGTAATTGGCAAGTAATTCAAGACCTTGAGCACTGCCCTTGCCAGGCAGATACAAGGTGAAAAACATCCCCACTCATCCATCAGATAGCTTGTCAGTGTAAAGTCTTTTCTCAAATAATCACTGAAGGGAATGATTACCTCTCTCCAAGTCGACCACAGGTTCAGCCTGACCTGGTTTGGACTCGGATATTTTTCAGCAGTGGACAAAGCTGTGAGCAGCTGTCCTAGTGAATGGCAAAATTCTACAGGTGGTGAATCAATGCAGTTTGCAACTGTGTTTCATATTGCCATAATCTTAAGGATAAATCACTATTACCAAGTCCTTGTGCTCATGGAGGAAACACGTTTCTTTTCTAGTCATGTGACATCTTGCTTTAAGGGTAAGGGAAGTGTGGGCAATAGTGCCACAGAAATAGAAGCGTGTGCTTTGGTATCCCTTCATGCTGTGACCTGTTAGGAGTTAAATCCTCATTATACCCACAAACTTCTTCAGCATCTGTAGAAATTCTGGGATTTTCCTGACTCAAGCTGTGAGAGTGTTTCCCTCTAACTGAAAAAGGCCTTCGTAAAGATTGTACCATCAGACATCACTTAACATTGATAGTGCAGAGGTCCATTGAGTCCTGTCTTCCACTCTTGTCCACTTCACTCAACACTTAAGAATCAAACCTCTTTGGTTTTTTTTTTCCATGCTCTCATGACATCTTGAGCACCCCTAATGACTCCAGAGCCACTCTACATGCACCTGTAATTTTCATTTGCATTTCAGAATGAAAATGCATTTGTAGTTGCATTCATGGTATGGATACTCACTGGTGTCAAGAGCAGAAGAAAAGGGATGTGTGGATAATACCTGGTAAACAAACCCACAACTTCTTTTTTTTTTTTGTCTTTTTAATCTCTTTTTTTTTTTTTTCTATTAAAGTAAATTTATTTGAGAAATTGAGGGCATCCGTGAAATAGAAAGATTGGATGTTCTCACCTTTTGGCAACTGGCTTTCATGTCTCTGTAAAAAAGGGTGGGAATAATGTCAGACTCTAGGAAAATGAACATCTGTGCCCTTGGGTATATGTGATTATTATTTCTTTTTCGTCTTCACCACTTACCCTATCTCTCTCCAGGGATGCTTCCACGAGCAGGATTTAGGTAATATTCCAGTCCTAGGAACCAAATCCCCTCTCACTTTAGGAGGAAGGACATTTACAGCAGACACTTTCAGGTGCCAAAAAGGATCCACCTTGGGCCTAAAAAAGATCAATATTTTTGTTTTGAAATTTAAGTCTGAGATGATGGTACTGACAGTTACAAGTCCATTGCTTGAGGAAATAGCTGGTTTTACTATATGAACAACTTCTCTCACATACTATACATAGTAATATAATAAAGTTTAGGAAGTACTTGCAGTTTATGATGGGCCTTACCATCTGTGTCTTCCATGTCTCCAAGTGTCTTCACCAGTGCTCTGGAAGTATGATTCAGATGGAAAGAGTTGACAGTTTCTTGGTGAAAGTCAAAAAGGTTACAGGAGCTCTCTATACTGTTAGTACAATATTACTAGTAAGATTTCTTCATTACTATTACTAGTTAGAGTGCTTCATGAACTTTCCTACAGCTGGATGCCACATGTCTTGGGACAATTTTCAAATGCTGAAAGGTCCTAAACCATCTAGGAGAATCAAGGTTTTAATGGTTTAACTAGCTTCATGGGGTTGTACTGCGGCATATTCTAAGGTTATGCTCTATACCACATTGTATGTGCATTGCATGTAATTGTGACTCCAGCTTTATTGTATCATAAAAATTTTGGGAGTCTGTGTATCGCTGCTGCTCTTGTCAATTATTTAATTTATACACTGGCAAAATGTCAGCACTTGGAATTATTTAAGTGGCAATTTTCTTTCAAATTCAGTCATTTACTTCCAATCCTAAACTCTTTGGTTTTGGACTAAGAAACTTAATCTGGCAGGCCCTTGAGAAATCCCGCCTACATTTTGCAGGGCTTCAGCATGTGTAAACTTCATATTCTGTCAGGTAGCACGAACAACATGGAATGTTTCCTTAAGGAATTCATGCCCTACACCCTCTTAGCTTGCTCCAGTCTGGTGGATGTGGTGGAACAATGATAGCAGTAACCCTGCGGTGAATTTGTGTCCTGACAGTCACTTCAAAGAGAAAGAAAGGTTATTTAGCAGTACAGGTAAGCAAGTAAGAATTTTTTTGTTCCTCAGACATTTGAAGATGTAACTGAGGTTCAGCTAGAAATCCTCCAAAGTGTAACATGCAGATGGATTTAGGGAACACAGCTTGCTAAATCACTGTTCAGTATTAATCCATTAGCCTATGGCTGCCTGCTTGATGTGGCAAAGACATTAACAATATAGATAATGACATCCATAATGCATTTGGAAATGCATCCAAAACAGTTACATTTGGGATAGTGGCTTTGTACTGTTTAGAGTAACTAAGTAACTTAGAGTTGAGATATGTGTTTGCAAAATCCGGTCTCCTCTGAGCCTCCTTTGTGGTTTATCTACTGCAATTTGCAGTTTTTGTTTAGGTCTATGAGCACTGATATTTTTCCTGTGCTTTCCTTTGAGATCCTAGCTCTGTGTTTGCTGTAGTATAAATCTTGATGGTTTGTACCTTACATGACATCTGTTCTGGCTGCCCAGTTTAAAGAATGCTTCCATAACCTGACTTACCAGTTTTTGTATCCTGCAGCTTCACAAGGGCTGCAGCCTTTAGCTGCAGCCTTTAGCTACACCAGATATGGTTCAAGCACAAATCATTCTCTAATACAGGGTTTAACTAGTTTTATTCTAAGATGACCTCTGATGGTTTTATCTGCTGTACTTTCACAGCCATAGTCACATGAATATGATCACTGGACTTTTTGGTTGATTTGCCTTGTGTTTACCTATAACATTTATTTTGGGCAATAATTGCCCACAATTTGGCAATAGTTGCTTAATGACAGGAATATAGCCCACTGCTGATCATCTGGGAGCAAATGTGTGTAGAACAGAAACTGGTGATGGAGTGCATAGGCAGAACAGGTTTCCTTTCCACAGACTGTTTATCAGAATTGATTGGAGAAAGTGTAACTTTCAAGCTACCCCAAGCAAGTATTAGGAAGAAGATGCTTCAAATTCAGTTGGGTTTCAATGAGCAAAACCACTATAT
The DNA here is from genome assembly GCF_000687185.1 of Egretta garzetta. Classification (NCBI taxonomy): domain Eukaryota; kingdom Metazoa; phylum Chordata; class Aves; order Pelecaniformes; family Ardeidae; genus Egretta; species Egretta garzetta. The sequence goes on along the minus strand of NW_009258615.1, from coordinate 4,042,292 downwards.
TCAAAAATAATAGATATTTGGGTCACTCCAAAGGACCATCTCATCTGGGAGCCTGTCTCTGACAATGGTGTACTGAGCTCAGAGAAACATGTATGCTAGTCTTACTAATTCTCCAGGCTTGTCTTAAGTGTTGGTGTTACATTTGCTGCCTTCCATTTATCTGGCTTAAGAAACATTCTATAGACAATATAGTCAGTATAGATTTTGTAATTTTGTACTAGAGTTCCCACTATATCCCCCCAAAATATAATGATGCATCCCAACAAAGAGGAAGTCAGGCAAAACCACCATGAGGCCTGCATGAATGAACAAGGAGCTCCCGGCCAAACTCAAACACAGAAAGGAAGCCTACAGAGGGTAGAAGCAAGGACAGGTAGCCTGGGAGGATGTCATGGTTTACCCCCAGCCAGCAACTAAGCACCACGCAGCTGCTCATTCATTCCCTGCTCCCAGTGGGGTAGGGGAGAGAACTGGAAGAGAAAACCCGAGGGGTGAGATAAGAACAGTTTAATAATAGAAATAAAATGAAGTAAAATAGCAGTAGTAATAATGCTACTGTTATAATAATAATAATATACAAAGCAAGTGATGCACATTGCAATTGCTCACTACCCGCTGACGGATGCCCAGCCCGTTCCCGAGCAGCAATTGCAGTCCTCCCCCCACCCCCCAGCCAACTCCCCCTGAACATGATGTCATATGGTCTGGAATAGCCCTTGGGCCAGTTGGGGTCAGCTGTCCTGGCTGTGCCCCCTTCTAGCTTCTTGTGCCCCTGGCAGAGCAGGAGAAGCTAAAAGTCCTTGACTGGTGTAGGCACTGCTTAGTAACAACTTGAACATCAGGTTGTTACCAACATTCTTCTAGTACTAAATCCAAAACACAGCACTATACCAGCTACCAGGAAGAAAATTCTATCCCAGCCGAAACTAGGACAGAGAAGTACAGAGAAGTTGCCCGAGCATCCAGGGATCAGGTTAGGAAAGCTAAAGGCTTGATAGAATTAAATCTGGCCAGAGACATCGAGCACAACCTATATGTACCTATAGAAAAGCTTCTATAGGTACATCAGTGATAAAAGGAAGACTAGAGAAAATGTGGGCCCTCTCTGGAAGGAAATGGGAGACCTGGTTACCTGGGATACGGAGAAGGCTGAGGTATTCAACAACTTTTTTGCTTGTCTTCACTGGCCAGTGCTCAAGGCACACCACCCAAGCTGCAAAAGGCAAAGGTAGGGACTAAGAGAATGAAGAACCACCTACTTTAGGTGAAGATCAGTTTTGAGACCATCTAAGGAATCTGAAGGTGCACAAGTCTATTGGACCTGTTGAGATGCATCCATGGGTCCTGAGAGAACTGGTAGATGAAGTTAGTAAGCCACTATCCATCATATTTAAAAAGTCATGGCAGTCCTGTGAAGTTCCCATTGACTGGAAAAGGGGAAACATAACCCCCATTTTTAAAAAGAGAAAAAAGGAAGACCCGAGGAACTACAAGCCAGTCAGTCTCACCTCTGTGCCTGGCAAGATCCTGGAAAATATGCAAAGAAGCATGGAAAATAAGGAGGTGATTGGTGAAAGCCAGACATGGCTTCACTAAGGGCGAATCATGCCTGACAAATTTGGTGGCCTTCTACAATAGGATTACAGCATTTGTGGATAAGGGAAGAGCAAATGGCATCATCTACCTGGACTTGTGTGAAGCATTTGACACTGTCCCACACAACATCCTTGTCTCTAAATTGGAGACACATGGATTTGATGGATGGACAACTTGGTGGATAAAGAACTGGCTGGATGGTTGCACTCAAAGAGTTGTGGCCAACAGCTCAATATCCAAGTGGAGACCAGTCGTGAGTGGCATTCCTCATGGGTCAGTATAGGGACAGGTGCTGTTTAACATCTTTGTCAGCGACATGGACAGTGAGATTGAGTGCACCATCAGCAGGTTTTCTGACAACACCAAGCTGTGTGGTGTGGTCAGCGGGTTGGAGGAAAGGGTTGCCATGACAGGCTTGAGAGGTGGGCCCATGCTAACCTCATGAAGTTCAACAAGGCCAAGTGCAAGGTCCTGCACATGGATCAGGGCAATCCCAAGCACAAATACAGGCTGGGTTGAGAATGGATTGAGAGCAGCCCTGAGGAGAAGGACTTGTGGGTGTTGGGTGACGGGAAGCTCAACATGACCTGGCAATATGTGCTTGCTGCCCAGAAAACCAACCATATCCTGGCATCAAAAGAAGCATGATGAGCAGATCAAGGGAGGTCATTCTCCCCATCTACTTTGCTCTGGTGAGACCCCACCTGGAGTACTGCATTCATCTCTGGGGCCCCCAACATAAGAAGGGCATGGACCTGTTGGAGCGAGTCCAGAGGAGGCCCACAAAGGTGATCCGAGGGCTGGAGCACCTCTCCTGTGAAGACAGGCTGAGAGAGTTGGGGTTATTCAGCCTGGAGAAGAGAAGGCTCCAGGAAGACCTTATAGCAACCTTCTGGTACCTTAAGGGAGCCCACTAGAAATCTGGAGACGGACTTTTTACAAGGGCATGTAGTGGTAGGACAAGGGGTGATGGCTTTAAACTGAAAGAGGGTAGATTTAGATTAGATATAAGGAAGAAATTCTTTATGATGAGGGTGGTGAGGCACTGGAGCAGGTTGCCCAAAAACCTGTGGATGCCCCATCCCTGGAAGTGTTCAAGGCCAGGTTGGATGGGGCTTTGAGCAACCTTGTCTAGCAGAAGGTGTCCTTGCCCATGGCAGGGGAGTTGGAACTGGATGATCTTTAAGGTCCCTTCCAACCCAAACCATTCTGTGATGCTAACTAAATGGATAATCCTGCTTGCTACAACTTACTACTACTCATTTGTTTCATTGTTACAATACCTTTTTTACTGATGCTTTGTCTGAATTCAGGCTGTGCCTTCCTTAAATATGCAGTCTCTCATACTCATCCTTTTTAAGCAGAATCTTCAGCATAGGATATTTCTTAACCTTTCATGTTCTGAATTATTGTAACTACTTGCAATAATGTTCTCTTAGAAATGTCCTGTATGGAAAATTTTTTTCCATCTATACAAAGCAACAATAGAGGTAATGCCAGGAAAGCAAGGCTGCTCATGTGGCAAACTAAAAGTGCAGACCAAACATACTGGTGAGTCAATCCGTGCTGCGGAGTCTCTGCTTTCCATTTCTCATAAATGCCCCCCGCCGTCCAACAACAACGCTGCAATACCACATTCAGTTCATCTACATGTGGCTAGCAAATATCTTTTACTCCCATCTCTGGTTTAGATCTTCTTTGGTTATGTTTTTGGACAGTATTTTACAACAGCAACGGTAGTGTTATTTGTTCTCAGTATTAATCACTGGGAGTAATTAATTTTCATCGAAGCAGCTCAGAACTATTCTCCAAAGCAGAGTCTGAGAGGAATTTAAAACTGCCCATGCTCTTCTAGTGTAGAAATGTATACCATTCTGCTATTGGCTTTTTGGGGTCTTTAGTAGATCACCTGGGACAGTGGGACTAAAACAGCTGCAAAAGTCAATTATTTTTGATAAGAAACTTTTTCTTTATCACAGGAATAAATAATGGCATGTTTGTCCCCTAAGGAATTTGTATTGGCTAATTCGGACATTGTGATTTCCCAAAAAATTGTTACCCGCTGTAACAGGATCTGGTGCTCTTGCATCTAACAGGCATAAACATACTCTTTGGAAAACTTCCTTTTTAATGTTTCTATCTATTACAACCCTTTAGCTAGTTAGCCAGTTTCTTTAAAGGTGCTCAAAGGCAGGGCTTTGCATTAAGCAAATGGATAGAGCAGAACTGGAGATCCTAGGAAGAGTGTCTGTGGAACAGCGTGGTCTTAGGAGCAGCAGATGTCCAGAAACTCTGATTTACTACCATCGATAAAAAGATAAAACCAGGACTTCCCCTAGAATTTTGTACCCTGTAAGCAGCTTTTCTGACAAACAAAAAGATCTCCACTGATGTTCTGTTGCTGGTAGTTCTGTTTGAGGAAGAGGGAATGTATACTGAAACTATGAAAAGGCTACCAAAAATTAAGCAGAAACCAGTGGTAACTTTGGATATACTAGTCTGACTCCAAAACACAGCATTCTAACTAAAAATCTCAACGTATGATTGCTGTATAAAACTCATGAAGGTTTCATAGATTTCATAGTAAGTTTGGGGTTTTTGCAATAAAATCTCGTAAGAGCTCCACTCTGTGCAGCAGTTACTGTATTTCCAATATATCTTTATAGAAGTAATTGCTCAGTGTTTGCAATAAAAAGGAGATTTTTATCCTGGTATGCCTTGCAAGTGATGTATAATGCATGATAAAGGGATTGCTTTATAAAGGAATCTCCTTCACATCAGAGCCTAACATGTAATTATCCATTAGAGAAATTGAAAAGCAATTGCTGGCCTGCACATTTCGGTCCTCCTCTGTTACTCAACAGTCACATTTGGTTTTTAATTGCTAATTTTCTTCTGTCTTCTTTTGGCACAACCATTATATTTCTTATTCTCATCATCCCATTTTGGTCTGTTTTCTACCCTAAAGCACATACAATTTTTTCAGCAGTTTAGTGTAACTGGTTATTAGCTTTTTTCTCTTCTGTACAGCTTTATGAAGATTCAGCAGGCTTGCTCAGAAAACCAGGTTGTAATCTGCCTCTTATTTTCAAGGTCATTACAACTGAAAAGACATCTCTGGCTTTCTAGCAGGTTTCTTCATTTGTATGTATCATGCAGGTGGGACCCCTCCAAAAGCGATTTCTAAAGTGCAGCACAATTTTGGTTCTAAATAATACATTAATTAGTATCTTCAGATAAAAATATATATTTTGGTCTTGTTATATGTAATTAAAACAAGCATTGCATTTTTTCTTCTTTCTTAAGTGTTTCCATTCTAGGCTGCAGGTAAAGTCTCTGTGTTCTTAGTAGCATTAATGGCAGGATTCTGAAATTGGAAATACCTTCAGTATTAGCTCTTTTCAACCTGGAAATACTTTGCATATTTAGAAAGGATAGGATGGAGAGAGGAAAGTAAGAAACTGGGAGGCATCGAAGCAGACATTTCACTATCTTGAATTTTCTGTGACTAAATGCATATTTTCTAAAGTAAAAAGCAAAGTCTGGCAAAATCCTCTGGTAAATTTAGTCTGATATTCAGTATATCCTGTGATTATTTCCCCGCTGTGCTTTAATAGTGACTCCAAGTTTAAAACAAAAAGCAATATAAGCAGTTTGAGATTTAATCTAAAAGGAGAAAAGCATGTGATTTAACATGACAGCATGATGTGCTGGAGTGGCAAAATGTGTACTAAGGAAAGTCATACTTTGGTAAGCACAAGTGTTTGTGTCTGTGTTGTTAGAATAGAAGAATGTTAGAAAGAGACCTGGTCATATAAAAAAAAATTACATAACACTCCCACAGTTTGAGTGCATATGTAGGTTACTTTTCTCAGCACAGCAAAATTTCTAGTTGTTATAGATAATATTTTCTTTTGCTTCTTAATCTTATACATTCAGTAGTGAATTACAGAATAACACATATTTCAGTGCAAATAAAAGAACAATTTCTACTTATGACCCTACAGAATTCCTTCAGAGAACGCTTTTTTTTATAAGGCTCTTCAATATTTGCTTGAGAAAAAAAATGGTGTTCCAAACATTATAGACATTTAACAGTTATTTGGTACATATGGCTGTTAAAGCTGTTCAACAAAGTACTTGTCAAATTGAGGTCTTCATACGTTGCTAACTCCTAGTATGTTTAAAGTGTGTATTTACTACTGTAGTGTCTGTATTTACTAAATGAAATATATTTCTTTAAAAGACAGAATAAAGCATAATTATAGTTCATGTCAGTTTGACATTTTGTGATTTATCACAGAAATAATGCAGGTTACTATTTTGGAGCTAGTCTGAAGCAGAAACTATTCTATTGAGTCTGGAAGAAGTACTAAGTACCAGGGGCTGCTGAGTCATATCAAGAAAAACCTGTATCGTTAATTGCCATTACGTAGATCTCTATGGGTCTTCTATGTGGGATATTGAATGCAACATGTATTCCAGAAATCAGAATGTGCAGCTTAAGGTTTAACTGAGTGTGTCTGTCATATGGATTTGGATAAAGGTGAAGGAAATTTGCCAAGCCACTCTCTATCATTTATCAGCAGTCCTGGATAACAGGGGAGGTCCCAGATGACTGGAGGTTGGCAAATGTGACGCCTATCTTCAAGAAGGGCCGGAAGGAGGATCCGGGGAACTACAGACCTGTCAGCCTGACCTCAGTACCAGGGAAGATTATGGAGAGGTTCCTCTCGAGTGTGCTCACCAGGCACATGGAGGACAATCAGGGGATCAGGCCCAGCCAACATGGGTTCATGAAAGGCAGGTCTGATTTCCTTCTGTGACCAGGTGACCCACCTGGTAGATGAGGGAAAGGCTGTGGATGTTGTCTACCTGGACTTCAGCAAAGCCTTTGACACAGTCTCCCATAGCATTCTCCTGGAGAAGCTGGCAGTTCATGGCCTAGATGGGTGTACACTTCGCTGGGTTAAAAACTGGTTGGATGGCTGAGCCCAGAGAGTCGTGGTGAATGGAGCTAAATCCAGTTGGCAGCCGGTCACAAGCGGTGTCCCCCAGGGCTCAGTTC
>NW_009258615.1:3995062-4035084 GCF_000687185.1 Egretta garzetta | reverse complement strand
GCCAGGGCAGGTTTAGGCTAGACATTAGGAAAAACTTCACCGAAAGGGTTGTCAGGCTCTGGAATGGGCTGCCCAGGGAGGTGGTGGAGTCCTCATCCCTGGAGGTATTTAAAAGAAGGACAGATGAGGTGCTTAGGGACAGGGTTTAGTGGTGGGATGTCAGGGTTAGGTTAAAGGTTGGACTCGATGATCTTAAAGGTCTTTTCCAACCAAAGTGATTCTATGATTCAATGATTCTATGAAATTGTTAATGAAAATTGGAAACATACAAAGAAATGGAAGGCTCTTCTTTCATTTGAAGGAAGTTGCTGGTTTGGAAAGGTACGTCAGCACTTTTTAAGATGTAGGTATGGAGCTGAAGATTTTAAGTGGTGAAGTCAACTTTCTGTAATATTGTATAATGGAGGTAATATAAAAAAAAAGAAAATGCAGTGAGATATTGAAGGGAAAACATAGGTTTTAAAATACTATCTTAACAATAAATGGTTCAGAATTCAGTTTATTAAAAAAATGAATGTTTTGCTTTATCTTTTTTTTTTCCTCCTTATTCAAAAGTGTGTGAAATTGTGTATGCATGAAAGAAGGAAAGAGAGAGAATTTTTTGAAAGATTTGGAAAAGAACCAGTAAGTTTTTATCTCTCTTTAAGGTTAGCGGTAGATTAGGTGCATTCCACAGGAGTAATTTAGGGGTTTTTGGTGTGTCTTTTCCATGGTGTACCGATTTCTCATACACAATTTTCCATTAAAGGTTTTTACACTAGCCCCTCTCATTTGAATGTTGAACTCACTTTACAGAGACAGTATCAAATGCGTATGTATGCATTATTTATAAACCACAGCATTTGGTTTGTAGCATCTAGAATCTAATGACAGGAGTGAACATTCAGCTCTGCACATCCGGCTTTGGATGTGAATTTTAATCAAGCATTTGTGCCAAACATGGATTATCTGTTAATCAGCTCAAATAAACCTGAACCTGAGTTTCACATGGCACATGGAAAGGGCCATTTTTAGATTCAGAGGCAGTCAACATTAAAGTAGAATTAAAATTCCAGAGATGAGCTGCTAGAAATCTAAACTGGAAAAATATTTTTACCTGTACAGGATTGAGTTTTTGTTGTTAATAGAGAGCATTGTTTTGCAGTCAGTAACAAACAGCTAGGCTTGAATTTTTCTGTTCTTTTACCTTTACTCATAACAGAATCCATGAAGTGTTCAGTATGAAACTGGGGAAAACTTAACCAAATATGCAATACTGTGATCAACAAACTCATTACTTTGTAAATCTGTCACCAGTTGAATGGATGAATGGGATTTCCTTTTGCTCCTTTGTAAACTCAATCTGGATCTCATCCCTCAAAACTGACAGGGTGACATACTTTTATTTCACTTTTGTGATAATCATGGAAGTGATAATTATCACTGCATTGTATGGTGGTTTTCACTAATGAAATTCAAACAGTATGTAACTGGAAAAGCCATACTTTGTACCAGCGTACCTGAAATGCAGTCTAAACTTTTCTAGGTTGAACAACAAATTGAGAGCTGTGCAAGAAAAAACATTCTGTAGGAGATTCAACTGAAATACGTTTCATGCTGCTCTTTAACATCAATAACTAAATTAAAAAATAGTAATCGGAAAAAAAGAGAAAACTCTTTTGATTTTCAGAAATCAGTATCTTAACTCACTAGGAGCTCTCTTCTCATCTACCCCTTAAAGCCAGACTGTATCTTTGACCATGAAACTTTTGCTCACAATTTATTTCCTCTAAAAGAACTTTGGGATTACTATATTTCTTGTAAATGGTGGAGTACTGTTGACAGTATAATGATTTTGCACTAAAGATACGCTGTATATCTATTTTACTTGTGCTTGTGTTTGGTCTACATCAAGAATTTCAGTCATCGTCCAAGTGAAAAGAAAGGAGAAAGCAAAACAAAACAAATAATTCCTGAGCCATGAACAGTTTCAGCACGAGTCTAGGTAATATTGCCAAATTGGCAGGACATACACAATCTGTCATCTGTCAAGCTATTGCATTTGGTAACCAACAATTCATTGTTAACCATCTGTTTAAATCTTTTTTTGCATGCTGTGGTTATACTCATTTCATAGATAATTTTTAAATATGTTAACAAAACCTTTCTGACCTAATGTGCATTAGAATAAATGAATCCATATGGTTCTAGCCTAGGAAGTTTTTGCAACTGTGTCCTTGACCCATAGCGTATTTGGCAGTGGTTAATTAGGCAGCTCTATTAGCCAAAGAGTCTCTACAGAAAATCCATGGAACTGAAAACAGTCTCTGCAGCTGTGTACCTAATAACTTTTTAGTCTATCTGGGTTAAATTCTAAAGAAATATATAGGCTATATCTGCATCACTGTAGACAGATTATTTCTGTGCACCATATCTTATAAGGCGTCATGTCATTAAAATTTTGTCTGAGCCAAACTTTCTCAAACATCAAGAAAATTTGCTTCTGTTGGGACTGTCTCTACCTAGTCAATGTAATGAGATTTGATCTACTTTTAGAAATTTAGTTATGACCCTAAGCCTTAATTTTAAGCAAGTGTATCTTCTTGTAAGCAAGTTAAATTTAAAAAAAAAAGTTAATTCTGGTCAATATGTTAAAAAGTAATATTGCCTACCCAGCTGTTGATCTGACACAGGCACGGAGAGTAGTGGTCAGCTGTGCAGCATGTGTTTCCATGGGCAACGGCTGAAGAATCTCATATGAGTAAAAGAAGAAAACAAATGCAAAATCCTTTATGAACCACTGACTGCTGCCTTAAAACAGATATTTGAAGTGTGCTTATTGACGGTCAGAAAGAAGAGAAAAAATGCACATATTCATGACTTGCATTTCGCTTTTATCTTGATTTTGAAATACAAGCTTTTTGGCTCTGGGTTTCAATATAGTATTGTACAATTTATTTTTTTTAAAAAAAAAAGCACTCACAGCAGTTACATTTATACAGTGTGTCTCTGACATTATACAGGAACTAAAGCTGAAGAGTCAAATACCAAAATGTATGACAGAAATTCATGTGATATTTAAAAATTAAACTTAATTCCAGGTAATGGGAGATCCTATTACTAAAGTAGACTAACAGTTTATGGAATTGAAACAAAACCATAAACCCTTAAAGATAACTTCGAGGTCACCGTAGGTTTTCAATATATCAGTTAGGCATATTGAATAAACAAATTAAGAAATCAATGTGGAGATTATAAACTGATAATTCCATCAGTTTTGGGGGGAAGATGTTTCGTAGAGTTAGGACTCGTAAGTTTTAGTTAGTTTTTGATGTTTTACTGCTTCTCTGTAGGCACGTGGCCCATATTAGCATTATTAGTTAATTCATAATTTTTTCTATGTCTGGTCATGCCAATCACAAGCCTGTTATGAGTAAACCATGACTCATGACAACCTCAGTATTCCATTTTGAAGTCAGAAATTGCAGCACTGAAAGCCTCTAGGAATAGGGGCCAACTCTCCCATCCTGCAGTCTCATGTTTTTAATTGTGAAGTACATACTTCTTCCATTAATAGTTTGTGAGAAGGAGATAATGCTATTAGAAGTCCATAGTATTTTCTTGGTTATTATTTTTAAAAAAGGTTGTGGTTTTGTTTAGTTCCTTAGGTGTAATATTAGCATGATACAGAACTGAAGATGAGGATTAAGCATAAACAGTAAAACTTCCAAAAGTGTTTGAATTAAGAATATAATTTCCTTCCTTGACCCATCCTTGATCCTTATTTATTTGTTGAATACCCTGGATTTTGCAGGCTGACTAGTTTTCTCACCAGCAGCTTTCCTTCTATAAGTAACTCTAGACACCTTGATTGGAGAAGCAGATATACCAGTGCTCATAGGAGACTCACCTGCCTCTTCCAGAGCTGGTGAAGTCACATACCTGACAAGCACATGACTCACTTCTGAGGAGTCAGACAGAAAAAAGAAAATTGCATAGAGAAGTATCAGTTGACTATGTTTATATATAATAAAGAAGATACACTTTTAGCAGGACAGATTGCCTGAATGGAGCTGGATTTTTTCCTGTTGTTTAAATGCCACGTCAAGTGCTATCCTCTCACATATGTGTTCTGAAGCAAGAAATAATGCATTGAAACTCTGAAAGCATTAGTATAGGAATCCACCCCAGAACATGTCTGTATTCTGGGACATAATGGAAAACAGTACAATGTGATCTTTATGGATAACTGCCTTTCCTCAATTTACTCTAAGTAAGTTACAGTTTCTGCTCTTTTTAAAAATGTACCTGACTTATTCTTTTGCAGTTATTTTCAAAATTTTCTGCTTTGCTCCCCTGAAGTCATCTCTCTTCTGTGACATCTACTCAAATTGCAGCTACCTGCTTTAGTTGTCTCATCTCTTACTATATTCATTCCAGTCTGTATATTGCTCTTACTGCTCACTACTTTTGTTTCATTCTCCAGAATGAAAGACTTCAAAATTGCCCATGTGTTTGCAACACCAAGTATTTTCATGCCAAGCATTCTTTTTAATTCAAAGATGTAAATGTTCAAACTTTTAAATCCTTCCTGTTATATATAACTGGATATCACATTGTTCTTCTTTATTACATTCACATTATTTTATATCCAGCTCTAGCCTTTAGAATGACTAGTCATAGTGCAGGAAGTTTTTAGTTCCATACTGTCCCTTCACCCACCATAGTTTACTTCTATCACTTAGGCTTCCAGTTGTCCAGGTAATCTTATGGTTGGCACACATAAACTTTTGCTTAAAGCATGTTAGATGTTGTAAACACTTTATCTTAGTGGCAAAAATAGATAAAATAGCTAGCCAAGTGGCTGACCTTCATTAGATGAAGAAGTGTTAATCAATCAATATTGTTTGTGACTACAGGTCTCTTCGATAGAGTCTAAATCAAGGATATTGCTCCATTTATTCTGACATTGACCTGTGCTTTGTCTTGGTTTTTTTTTGTTTCCTGGACTTCAGTTACAAGTTGGCATTCATTTGACCTTCTTCATACTGTTAATGAATTCATTTGATTTGGGAATTTAGATAAAATGTCCCTACTCATCTACTGACAAGTAAAACACACACGCGCACACATACTCATGATCTATTGAGTTGAAGTGTATGTAGATGCGACTGAATATCTGAGTGCTTTGAGACTCCTCTTTTTTTCCCATTGTACTCACCTCACAGTATTCAAATGTGGCACCATAATGTCCAGCCCTAGCAGCATAAACCAATTGCAAAGTCCTTATGGGATTTTATGGTGTTCTGGCACTTCTGTTTTGCAGTTCAAACTCTAAGAAGATATTTCTGAGCATAGATTAATTCCCTTTGCACAGACCTGTATGTTAATGCTTTAAAATCAAAAAGGGAAGTGCTATTGTAATAGTATTGCCATTAACAATTGATTTGTGACTTGTTTGTGCAACCTTGGTAGAACAGGCCTGACATCAGATTTTAGTATTCTTGTGAAAATTATTCATAGTTGCTGATGGATTTCTCAACAGATAAGGAAACTGGAGATTTTAAAATTGTATCAGATATTGTTAGTCTCTCATTCTCCCTTCATAGAGCTTCTGTTATACTTAAATTTTGGTGCAATTATTTCACCTAATTGGTCCAGACTTAATTTCTTAAACAGTATCCTGGATTGATTCAGCTTTCTCTTCAGACCCTTCCCAATCATCTTATTGTTGCTAAATTGTTCTTTAAGTTCTATCGTATTTTTCATGCTTTTCATTATTACATTGATTGATCAGTTCAAAGTATGTTCCCCGCTCTTGATAATCATAGGGCCTGATAAAGAGGTAAGTAGAAAAATGTTAGCTAAGTGAAAATGCAATGTCTGTATTTCTTTCTGAGCTCTTCCAGAAAGAACTTTACATGCATGTTCTGTATCATCCACATTTTTATAAAGCACTGAACCTACTGTAAGTGCTCTGCCAAGCTGACATGAGCCCATGCAGCAACTGCATGCAGGATTGTAAGGTATCCGCTTTATTACCACTCACTAAAGACTTTTCCTTTTGTCCTTACTCAATGCAAAAGGTCTTTGGCTTGGCAATTTGGTTTTTATATCAAGGCACATTCCAGACCTTTGTGCATTTTTTATATCATTACTGAGAATACAACCATAGGTGTTTAGTCTCATTTACTAGAGTTTTCAGATAAAATAAATGTAGGACTGTCCCCTGCTGAAGCACAGAGATGCCAGACTGGTGTGGTCTGTTCAACAGAATGTAAAAATGAGTGACTTTGAAATCTTCTCTGAAGTAATGCAGGAATTGCAGTATTATTTTGGCCCTCTGAGATAAGTATACGCACAATCCATTTACACTGCTGCACCCTCTCTTCGTCCTTAAGACGTCAGGGCCTGCTTCAGCTGCGAACTGAACTATCCAAAGGCTTTAATTAGATATGCTGTACAGTGACCAGATGTTATTTTCCTCTTGCCATTATGAACGAACACATTGCAACAGCTTGCTCTTTCAGATTTTTTTTTTATTTATTGACTGTTGTTTTCATCAGATCTTTTGCTTGCCCCTGCCAGACCTTAGCTGCTTCTGTTTATTTATATACGTACAGTCTGTGTGAAGGCAGTGTGAATAATAAAAACATGCGCTGAAAGTGGTCATATTTCTTTGAATATTGCAAGAGCTGACCACATGTGCAACGCTTCAGGAGCAGAACTTTCTGACCTACAGCTTTAGAATACAAGTTCTCTCCCTGATGAATTAAAAATGTCCCAAACCGAAAATTTGCATATGAATTTTTACACAGAAGGCACACCTGTCATTCAACCAAAACCAATATATCATAGAAAAGACTTGATCTTTTGTCCTAGAAAAATGGGGCTGTAGCGAGGCTAGCATTTCATAAAGTCGGAGAATCATAGGACAATTTTGGTTGGAAGGAGCCTCTAGAAATCACTTTGTCCAACCTGCTGCTCAAAACTGGGCCAACTTCTTAAACAAGGTTGGTCAGGGACTTTTTCAGGCAAGTTCTGAGTATCTCCAAATCCCTCTGGGCTGCCTGTCTCAGTGTCTGACCAGCCTCATAGTGGACATTTGTTTCCTTGCATGTGGTCAGAATTTCCCTTGTTGCACCTTGTTTGTTGTATGTTGTCCTTTCCCTGCACACCTCCAAGAGTCTGCCTTCATCTTCTCACCAGCCACCCACGAGGCAATGGAAGGCATCAGGTACACTCTCCTTTACCTTCTCTGCTTCAGGCTGAAAAAAAGCAGTGCTCTGAGCTTCTCCTTGGCTCAGCTTTGGAAACATCCCACCCAGTTCCATGGACTGGTGTACATCCAGTTTGCATTCAGTGGTCCTTAGCTTCCCTTGGGACTACCCATCTTCTGCCATGAGCTGTACTTCACTTTGGCATTGGCACCAGGGACCAGAGAGGCTGTTGAGCAGATGTGGCCAGGAAAGACCAAGACAAAAAAGGTATTTAGTACCTCAGCCTTTCCAAGTTCTTTGTCACTAAGTTCCCCACCCCATTTCATGCCCAAGTTCTCTCTTCTGCTATACCATAGTAGGTTTTTAATTTGAGAAGTGCTGTTTTAATGGCAACATGTAAGAGAAGCAAGAGGCTGGAGTTGCGAGTGAGGAGCGATGGGTGTGGCTGATGATCCTGGCCTCCTCTTGATTGGAAAGGAGATGCTTTAACCTCTTACGGCACTGGAGGGGAGAGCAGGTTAAAGACAACTGGTGTTACTCTTCTGTCTCTCAAAGAAGTGACGCAATGGAATCTGCTGTTTTGTATGTCACTGCAGCCTCATGGAAGCTCAGAATGGATCCAAGAAGAAGTACCTGCCTGTGTTAGGTCCCAAACAATGTGGTTTTTAAAGATTTTATGGGACACGTGTTTATGGAAAACCCTAAATAGCACAGAAACACAGGGAAAGTTGGGGTTTTTTTGCTGTTAAGTTAAAGTAAAAAGCAGCTGTAGAAAACTGAAGCTGAAAAAGAGGTCAGATTTGGAAAAGGAGAGGGACACAACCCGTGAGACAGGGCACTGTTCCTAAAAAGTGAAAACATTTTTGAAGTAGGTAATGAAAAAAGAATTTATGGTAAGGTAATTTGTTCCACTATTTTTTCCACACTATGAGTACAACAAAAAAGCTTTGAAGGCCTTTACAGAATGATTGAACTCTTACAAAACTTAAGGCACTATTTTAGAAAGTCAAGTAGTGATTAAAAAAATAAAATCCTTTCTATTTGGCTTGAGCAACCTATCTGGGCACTGATTCTTACAGATACTGAGGGACAGGATGAGTTCTTAGCCTTGGATATACTGGGATTAGCTTCTGAATAAAATTAGTAAAACAAATATGAAGTAGGGCTCTTACAATGAGTCAAAGTGGCCAAAGAATAGAAAAGCAGCTTAGAACAATTTCAGCCTGAGTACTGTGCAGCCACCATTCACAATACTGACCCTGTATTTCTTTCACTTCTGGGTTTACAGCTGACAACTCAATGCTTGAAATTTGGACTATAATTGGAAATTGGAATTTGGCCTTTGACAGCGATTCCTTTAACAATTCTGGGTGCAGATCACAGAATCACAGAATGGCAAGGGTTGGAAGGGACCTCAGGAGATCATCTAGTCCAACCCCCCTGCTAAAGCAGGGTCACACAGAGCAGGTTGCACAGGACGTCATCCAGGTGGGCTTTGAATATCTCCAGAGAAGGAGACTCCACAACCCCCCTGGCCAGCCTGTGCGAGTGCTCTGTCACCATCCAAGTAGAGAAGTTCTTCCTCATATTCAACTGAAACCTCTTCTGTCTCAGTTTGTGCCCATTGCCCCTTGTCCTGTCACTGGACACCACTGAGAAGAGTCTGGCTCCGTCCTCGTGACTTCTGCCCTTAAGATATTTGTATGTATTGTTGAGGTCCCCTCTGTCTTCTCTTCTTCAGGCTAAACAAGCCCAACTCTCTCAGCCTTTCCTCATAGGGGAGATGCTCCAGTCCCCTCACCATCTTTGTTGCTCTCCTCTGGACTCTTTCTAGGAGTTCCTCATCTTTCTTTAACTGGGGAGCCCAGAGCTGGACACAGTACTCCCTCTCGGCAGAGCTGCTTTCCAGCCTGTACTGGTGCCTGGGGTTCGACCTCCCCAAGTGCAGCACTCGACACTTGCCCTTATTGAATTTCATCATGTTCCTCTCTTCCCAACTCTCCAGCCTGTCCAGGTCCCGCTGAATGGCAGCACAGCCTTCCAGCGTATCAGCCACTCCTCCCAGTTTTGTGTCATCAGCGAACTTGCTGATGGTACACTCTGTCCCCCCATCCAGGTCATTGATGAACAAGTTGAACAAGCGATCTTTCTTAGTGTAGCTTCAAGGTTGTGTTACTGATGTCACCAGTGAAACTTTCATCCTCATCTTCTAGTTTGTATTTCATCTCTTATGTATGTAAAGTTGTTTTGGCTTCCCCTTAATGCAGGCTGTTTCTGTAGTGTCCTTTCACAACTGTGAAGTTGTAGCTTTTCTGGCACTGAGTTGTATATTGTCAGTTCCCAGCATCAGTTTAACTTTTTAATTCAGTTCTTGTAATTATTGCCTTCAGCTTTGTGAGCTTGTGACATTTCCATGCAGGAAAGATAAATGTTGCTGGCTTTGCTTTTGTTTCGCTTCCATGTGACACATGAGAAGTCATGATAGCTTATGCCGGACTAGGACTCCCCCTGTGCTTGTACATCTAATGGAAGACTAATTCAGAGCATCCAAAGTCATTGCCTTCCAAGCTACCAGTAACTTTGAAGTAGGTGAGGCTTCAGCAAGCTCTCCTTGCTGACATCTAAATTCACCCATAGGAAGGAAAGGCCAGCAAGTTTTCTGTCATATGGATCACTTCACAAGGTTTCAAGATTACCACAAAGACCAATTTTATGGTTAGAAATTGATAAAGGTGTTGTCAATTTACCTTATAGACATTAATTATTCTTTACAATACTCATGTGAAGTGGAAGCAGAATTACTAATTTTGATCTGAAAACAGAAAGCGGAAAGCACAGAGAAATAAAATTATTTGCATCAGGCTCCCCAAATGAAGATAGTTCTTGGAAACAGCCTTCTGATTTTATAACCAGTCTTACTCATCAATAAATTGTCATTTATTATAATGGTGGAACAATCAATACTTAAATCTGTTTCTAATGTGAAGATTTATGATTTCTGACGTAAGTAAAAAATCTAGCATACTTTTGTGCATATACACACTCCAGCATTGTTCACTTAGATCTGTACTGCACAAAGAGGGGAGTTCCCACAAATACCAGAATTTTGTAAATGGATTTGTTAAAGCCAATATTGAAAGGGTGAACCTGCGCTGCATCATCAGTTTCCCTTTACAACTTTGGCCTTAAATGTCGTGTTTTCAACATACTTGTGGGAACTCTTCTATGTCAAAAAGTCATGAGTTAATTGTTCAACCATAGCTTTGCTAAAGCACAGCTGCACTGATTTGTGCCACCTGAGCATCTGACTATCACAAAACTTAAGAGGATTTTGTTTTGAAAAGGAATTGTTTTAGCAACTAATGCTTTTTGACAGAATTATGTTAATCTCACTTGCACTGCATTCTTTCCAGAGATATTATAATTCATATAAAAACTGATGCTGCAGCAGGTATTGTCACAGTGGATGCTTGAACAGTTTTTTGGTAATGATGTTTAAATCCTCTAGCATTTGATCCCCACTCTGCCATTATCTGATATCTATTGTCTTTGTGGTTTTGGAACATTTTTAATGTGTGTCAACTACTGGTGTCAGGGATGTTGTTGCTGAAAACCAGCATTTTCAGCATAGGTTCCTTGCCTAAAAGCTCCACAGGACAAAATAAGAGCAGTCACAAATTGGCCTGGTTCCACAAAGTTCAGTTTTCAGCATTAAGGGTCACAGAATCACAGAATCACAGAATGGCAAGGGTTGGAAGGGACCTCGGGAGATCATCTAGTCCAACCCCCCTGCTAAAGCAGGGTCACACAGAGCAGGTTGCACAGGACGTCATCCAGGTGGGCTTTGAATATCTCCAGAGAAGGAGACTCCACAACCCCCCTGGCCAGCCTGTGCGAGTGCTCTGTCACCATCCAAGTAGAGAAGTTCTTCCTCATATTCAACTGAAACCTCTTCTGTCTCAGTTTGTGCCCATTGCCCCTTGTCCTGTCGCTGGACACCACTGAGAAGAGTCTGGCTCTGTCCTCGTGATATCCACCCTTAAGATATTTGTAAGTGTTGATAAGATTCCCCTCTCAGTCTTCTCTTCTTCAGGCTAAACAAGCCCAGCTCCCTCAGCCTTTCCTCATAGGGGAGATGCTTCAGTCCCCTCATCATCCTTGTTGCTCTCCTCTGGACTTTCTCTAGGAATTCCTCATCCTTCTTTAACTGGGGAGCCCAGAGCTGGACACAGTACTCCAGGTGGGGTCTCACCAAGGCAGAGTAGAGGGGGAGGATAACCTCCCTCGACCTGCTGGCCACGCTCCTCTTAATGCACCCCAGGATACCACTGGCCTTCTTGGCAACAAGGGCACCCTGCTGGCTCATGGTCAGCTTGTTGTCCACGAGGACTGCCAGGTCTCTCTTGGCAGAGCTGCTTTCCAGCAGGTCAGCCCCCAGCCTGTACTGGTGCCTGGGGTTCGACCTCCCCAGGTGCAGCACTCGACACTTGCTCTGGTTGAACTTAAATATTCCAGGCTCCTATTCAAGAAAAATAATCAGAGAAATGAGAACGACATCCTGAATAGAGGTGATTTTCACAGTTGAAAAATGCTTCCATCTTTGTGTTCAATTAAATATATGTCCCAGAACACAATTAATTTTCCAACCATTTAAAAAATATTTTAACCCCTCTGTTAAAAATGCCTTGTGATATGTCTTCATCCTGTAGGAAAAGGTTATCTGACAGATTTTCAACAGTGACTTTACTATGTGTTTACAAAGCTGCATCTGTTGTGTGAAATCACACTGTTATGTGTTTACTAAACTGCACATCACACATTTGTATGCACAGCTATGGATACCTTGAACTACACAGGCATGAAATTTCTACTTTGAGGGTAAATGCTGATACTGATGGCACAAGAGAGAAAGACACTTCAAAAATCTCGTAATTATTTGAAATGAATTTGTACCTTGGTACAAATTAGTCCATATTCACTAGTTAGAAACTGTGATATAAATGTTCTTCCTAATCCCCAGGATTGTTCACATTGTCCTATTTCTTGGCTATTTCCTTAGCTTGGAGTTTACCTATTTCTCTTGCATTGCTGCTGTCAGACTGAAAGACGGCTTCCAGACCAAACCACCACTTAGAAATTTGTTTGACAAATGCTATTTCAGTCCCACTTACTATGCTATAATCCTCTTAATAACAAGTTTGCAGTCTCACAGTTAACCTGGGAATGAGAGATCATCTCTGCTCCCTGCCTTTCTCAAATCTTCCTGGCTTTCTCACTGCCTCTTTACTTCTTACTGCTGCCTATGTTACTACATTGCTGCCTATGTTCCTTATACACTGATCTTTGAACAGTTTTCTATTAATTAGTCCAACTGGATGTAAGGCAGCTATTCAACAGCACACTCTGAACTACAGTAATACGCTTTGGACCAATGAAAGCTTGGTTGATATTATTAAAAACCTCCAGTAAATCCAATGCTCAGGTTGCATTGCTGGTTACTGAGTTGCTTACTAAAATTTGTATGATTCTTTACACTGGCCGAAGCTCTTACCTATACAATAACAGGTAAAACTATGCAGAAATCAACATTCTAGAGAGCTATCTTGTGTTACCAGTCAAATCATTAGCAGTTATCACACATAGAGCTTTTCTTCTCTTTTTGACATGTCCACTATCAAAACCAACCTGAATCCAAAGTAGAAAAAAAGAGCATGGGCAAAAAAAGCATGAAGCTATTTAAACATTTTCCTTCCCCAGCTTTCATGAAGTGCTACTTAGTATCATACTATTTTTCACAGTATTAAACATACCTGGTATACTTTTGAACAAGCTGTTATACCTGCAGTGCACAGGACAGTGTTGTGCAAGGATATTTGCACGCATTCTGGTAGCAGGAAAACTGTCTGGTGGTAATTAGCTTAGCCTGAGAAGAGAACAACCAACATTGAATGATTACACCTGTCAAAATGTAATCATCTACAAGAATTGTGATGGCTTCTGTGACTTCTTTAGTAGCCTTTATCCAGCTGCATATAAATATTACTTAGAGAAAACACCATTCAAATCATGCCTCTGACAAGGTCATTAGATACTTCATATTATATTGGTTTGGAATTTCAGAGCAATCTTTCTTGGCTTATGATTCCAGCTGTACTGCACCAACAAAAAAAAAAAAAAAAAAGAGAGGAGAGGGGGGAAAAAAAGATGTCCTTTAAAACTATCTAACAGCAAGCAGTTAGCAAATGGATTTATAAAAGAATTGGATTGCACTAGTGTATTGTTCTAGAATAAACATCTGCTATTTGTTAATATAAATATCCACAACAGTGACAGCCATAGCAATTTTTTTTTTTTAAGGCAAGTATGGGCATACAAGTTTTTCACTAGTATCCTTCTTTTGCAGGCTTCTGTTGACAATTTTTGAAAATTTGACTACACATTGACCTGTACCTGCAAATACCAGAATTTCCTTAATAACTAGTTTAGTACAACTGTGGCCCTAGTTGGAACTGTAGTACTAAATATTATCCAACAGAACAAGTTACATAAAAAGAAGGGTGAGAATAAAGGAAATGGTATGGAAGTAGACATAACATTTTTCAGGTTTAGATGCCATTAGGAAAAATTGAAAGCAGGCTGAGGAGAAACACAGTAAGAGTTTCAAACAAGTGAAATATTGCTGAAAAGTGGAAAAAGAGGAGTTGTTCTCATTGCCACCAGGGTAGGATGGAGTAGAAAGTGTGATAAAGGTAGATTTAAGTTAGGTATTAGAAGCAACTTCTTAGCAGAAGTATAAAGTCTTAGAAAAACAGAATGGGAGGGAACATCAAGAGGTCGTTTAGTCCATCCTGTTTGCCATGAGAGAGTCTGGTCTTGCCACTTTCCAGGGAAATGCTTGGGTAGAGATTCAACAGTCTTAGTGACTCACTCTGGCTTTAGAAAGATTTCCCTAATATGAGAACTGAGTATTTGCACCTTCAGTTTTAATGCCAGTATTTCCTTTCCTAGGTGCTATGGATTTGAAGAGTGCCCCTGGCTCATAGAGCAATTTTTTTTATCCTACCCACCCATTGTCCCTTCAGTCTCTTTTCTAGGGTAAATAACCCCACTACTTTCAGTGTTTCCTGCTGGGTGAAGCTTCGTAGTCCTTAAACCTTCTTCTAGTCATAAATCTTCTTGCTATCCTCCAGTCTTTCTCCAAATTGTCCACAACATTCTTGTCATTAATATTCCAGCTAAAACCTTATGAAAGCTTAATAGAAGGATCAGTTCATATATCTAGCACATAGGCAATCCACCCCACTGCTTAAAGGGGATTTTAAAGAAAAAAAAAAAGACAAAGATTTGTCAGGAATTACCAAAGTAAGTTGATTGTTTTTTCTTCATTAAGGGAAAGGCTCTCTGACCCGTCAAATTATCTTTCAGCTATATTTTCTATGATTCTTTGAACATATTTTCTACCTTCATTAACCATGATTCCAGAAAGGGTATCACAGTAACTGTAGCATTTATTGCCTATAGTCTGTAATTAGATATTGTATTAAAAATTCTTTTTCATGTTAATAGTATGTGTAGGGACATTAAATAAAAGATCAGTGGAGTCAAAATAAATGAAGAATTTGCTACCTTGATCTATTAAGCTGATTTCCTTCTGTGAAAACTGTGTTAGAAAGGAGAATGAAGTGGCAGCTATGAGTACTTTCCACACCCTTCCACGTTCCTGAAGTGCCAGACCCACATTTCCATTCTTGTGTTTGAATCAGGTGTTTCTTGTGAAGCACAAGTCATCTGTGGCAATTAACTGGAATCTTTTCAGTACCAAGAACTCTCTTTCTGATGTTCACCCAGATCTGTGCTTGAAATCAAACACCAAGTTCATCATCAGTGACCCGCCATTCCTTGAGTGACATCTGACAGAAAAATATTTAACAGGTAAACAAGTTCACTCAGAGCATGAGTCTGATTGCACTGTGTTTTACACAGATGTAAAATGCTTCAGTCATCTTAATTACCTAATCCTAATCACCTCCATCTTTAACAGGGCCCATCTTTCCTGTCGTGTATTTGTCCGTGATCCCTGTTGAAGCTGAAGAAGAGGGGGTTGAGTGAGGAGTGAATTAAAAGTTTGACAATTCAGAATTTTAAAGTAAATTTCAATTAAAAAAAAAATAAAAATGAAAAAGCAGTGGTTGTTCCTTTGCCTTACAAAGCCAGGTAGTATTGATTTGAAATCACAGTTACACAAGCCCCTAAAATTAAGCTGAAGAACAAGTAACTCGACAGTGTTCTACTCCCATATTAGCACACTTTGTCATAAATTTCTCTTTATAGAAAGCCTTTCCACTTGTTTTGTAATGTTCCCTGTAGAGCAGTTGTGCTTCTCAGTGTACTAAATGACAAAGAAGGGAATGCACACAGGGATGACTTACATTGGCAATCTTTGAAGATTGAATGACTGTTTATTTTGTTACATTCGTAAACCATAATTCTCTTACATGCCAATATTTAACTTTTTTCTGTCTAGGGAAGGATTTCTGATGAGAAAACCCCAACATAGTCTTTTCCAAATATTTATTTTTTCATTCACAGCTCTTATATAAAGAATTTCAAATGAAGCTGAATTTAGTAGAATAAACAGCCCTATAATAATTACATTTTTAATTTGCACAGAATTAGTGTGGGTGGAAAAGAATATAAATAAGTGTCTCCCTTGCTAAAAACCATTGAGCTTCTGATTTTAAAAGGCTTATCTACACTTTATAAGAGTCTACTTCTTATGTTTTATTTTTAGATTGCACTATGTGGACCTGCCTAATGTTGCCAAACAAAATAATGAGAAAATATCTTTAAATAAAAATATTGTTAATGTAGTTAAATACCAAATGCATCCTTAATAATTGCGAAGGAAATTATTTGGTTTACCTCTCCTGGGGGCAACATATTTTTCTATTGTACTAGAATGACACGTGCATTTCCAGATTGCACCCATTCTCTCTGGGGAATGTCCTTCTGATATTCAGCCCTACTGCCAAACAGCAGAATAATATTTAAGTACTCATACAGGTAATCTGAATGAGGTATCAGTTTTGTAACACTTCTAAGAAAACAGTACACAGTTCATCACTGATTACAAGACAGGGACACAATTCAGTTAAAGCTGACCTTGAAATCAATGGCCTTGGATAAGTATAGGTTTTCCTTAGCAATTAAAAAGCCTGAAGAGTAATTTCTCTAGAACATCACTCTTCATATCCTTTTAAGCTCTCCAGTGATTGTGTAGCCTAACTTTTCTGTAGTGTATTTCTGTCCTAAAGTTGACTTGAATTTGAAAACACTGAATGATAATAAATTGTTATATCTTTTCATACAACTTCACTGTTGTGACGGAGAGCAAAATATTACTGAAATTTCTGGGTTTGTGCTTTAGGTTGATTTTTATGAGACCGTGACTTACACGAACCTCAAGGCACATTTTTAAATTAATCTTATTCATTTCTGTGTAATTAGAGCAGTAAAATCCTTATTCTTTAGGCTATATATTAATTCATATCACTCCAGTAGGGTGAAGACTTTGTAACCATGGCAATTTTGTCACATATTTTTAATACTTTTTCATTAGGAAAAAAAAAGTTAGCAAGTATTGGGCCTGTTTTCTCTGTAGAGCAATGTGTTCAGAGTCAGGTTTTAGGATTTTCTTAGATTTGTCTTCTAATTAAAAGGAAACTTTCAAGATCTGTCATAATGTGATTTTAATATAGAATCATTAATTTATGGCACTGCAAATGCTGCAATATAGACAACATTTATAGATAACATAGAAACATATAAACTGTAAGTATGCTTTTTATTGGTCTTGGCAGAGCTGTTCCTTGGAGCTTTAACAAAATAAATGAGCTACTGTTTGCCATCTTGCAGAGAGGAAGCTGAAACATAAGAAAATGTTCATATTGCCCTAAGCGAAACATATGGAGCCAAGGAATATTACAGAAAGTGATATATCTTACAATATGTAGTCTGATGGGTGCTCATTTTGAAAAGATTTTATGTCTAGTTCTGATAGTACACATTTTCTACCAACCTTCACAGATAGTTTAAGAACAATTAAAGCACCACAACAGAGATTTGAATGAAAATGAGCCCTTCCCCTAGCTTGAGGGAGAGAACCCCTGCTCTCAATAATTGTTTTACAGCAGAGCAAGCAGGTCTGTTCCTGCTCTTGCTTTGCTCAGGTGAGTGCAGTACAAAGGATTTGCATCAAACCAACATTGCTGCTAAAGGGACACTTCCCAGCTCCGAAGAGAGAAGGTTGGTTTAGCTCTGACTGTGTGCATGGGGTCCTGGGCTGAGGGAGGCTGGGGTCCAGCACAGGTACAGGCTGTGCCGGCACCGAGGATCAGGTCTGTCTGTCTCAAAGGCTGAGGCAGCTACGAACGGCAAGAGCAAGCTCTTGATCTCCAGTGTTTGGTTACTACATGCCTCTCAAAATACACAACTATGATGCTAACAGCAATAAAAGACAGAAAGGCTTGCTAATAGAGCTGGTTTGTTGTAATCGTTCATTTTAGAAGTGTTTGGATAAAAGTATGTGAAATACTTGCAATTGCCCATCTGAGGAAATAGCTTATTTTTTTTATCCATTCTGTGAAAAAAACCTAGGGCTGTGTTTCTGAAGTAACAATTTTCGTATTTCCCATGAATCATGTTTGTTTTAAGTGTCCATTTTTACAGCTCCCAGGCTCAGGAAAACTACTGAAGTTATTGCTAGAAAAATTAGAAAGAGATAAAAAGTAATCAGTGCTGAAAGCATATGCTCAAACCAAAATAATAAATATTCACACCTAATTATATAAAAGCAGGCCTGTTTATAAATGGATGGGGCATCACATTTTCTTTTGATTTCTAATCATTTGGAGCTCTGGAGAAAGGTGTGGAAGTGATTATCCATGCTTTGATACACTTTTATTTTTTAAGCAGAATTTTGAGAACCTCACATACTACAGAAGTCGGTACTTTTTAAAACACAGCTTGCTCAGTTTACAAGTGTATCCACCGACATAAATGCTAAGAAAGTAAAGGACCAGATTAAATGTGTTTTAAGTGCTGTATTGGTGTACAATCAGATAAAAAGGGTTAAAACAAATGCTCTTGGGGAAGAGTTTCTCATTGTTTATGCCTTTTAGACTTGAAGACTTGGCAAACCTGCTGTGTAACTATGCCTGCTGCCTGGAAAATAGCTTTTTCCTTTTTATTAGTCTAACTCAGGCACTGATTTATTGAGCCAGAGAAGGATAAAGGAGCTTTAGCTCTTCCATTAACACCAGCTGGGGCCTACATCACATAATGTTGCGTGAATGCACAGCTTCATCCCATCACGTCCGAGCTGCAACAACCCCCAACCTCTTCCGGTAGTATTATAACTTTCTAGAAGTTATTTACGCCCGATATCTCCTTAATTTCTTTGGTTTTGTGTTTGTTTCTTTCCTCTGTGATGTTTTTGCTTTAATGTTGCGCAATCAAAGAGGCTAAAAATCAAGGAAACAAACTGAGGCATGTGTAATACTAGCAAGAAAAAATACAAATAACCTCCTTATTATCTGTGATATGCTAAGACATGACATCTTGGAGAACAGATAAGGGAAAAATACTTCACTTGCTTCACTGAATCTAAAAAAGTCCACTATGAAAAACATCAGTAATAAATAAATAAATTAATAAGTAGTCAGTTCAATGGCAAATTATTTTAAGCATCCGTTTGTGTATTGGAATAAATGCATATAATTCAAGACCTCTCTAGTTACTAACCTTAGTATAATCCATCTCTACATTACTTTTACACTCATATATGTTGATAGGCTTTCAGGTTATTAATGCGTACAGCTGTTGCAAAATATTCTCATTAACTTCAGTTAAAGCAGTTCCAATACCGCTTGTGTTGGAGAAACTCAGCCCACCTCCAATGAACTTTTAACACATCGAGGTAATGCAGTGACTGCTATGTACTTATCCAACAGCTCTTAAATTTCTCAGTCAGCTTTTTGTTTCTTGGGCTTTTTTGTCCAAGGGAAACAGTTTTCTGTCCCCTTCTAGGAAGCAGATGTTCACTTTCCTCCCCTTCAGTCTTCAGGGCTTCTCTGGTGGATCATTCATCGCCAGTAGAATGAAGAACTGCTGTTATAGGCCACTGTCAAAGGGTTTTTTTCAATGGAAGGGATGATGCTTTCTTGGCTTAAAGAACACAGTGGGAGAAAGAGCTGCTGTTTCCAAATATTTTTTCTTAGCTGTAATGGTGGTCTGCTGAGCCCTTCAAAACTTGTGCAAAACCTCAGGTGAGCCTTATGTCACTAGTGGGTGCTGAGGGATAGGAAATGCCAGGGTGCTCCCTTTACGCAGTGTTACAGTGGGTGTGTTACCTTGGGCAAGTGCTCAGCTCCTAGTAAGGCCTGAGAAAAGCCCATCCTCAGTCAGTGTCACTTTGCTTTCCCCTTGAGCAATGTCCTAAGTGTGAAGGAGCAGGTAGGATCTTGAAAGTGTCAAGGATCCCTGCTAGAGCATCAGCTCCTCAGTGTTTCCCCCTAAATCCCCAGGAAGTTTTAAGTTTTTATAATGTATGTAGGAGCTGAATTTCCACTGTGAAGTTTGTGCTTCTATCCCAAAGACACCCTTGAGCACATATGAAAAATAACACTTAACAGCATGACAGCAAGCTTTCCCTTTTCTTTTTTCAATTTCCTTTAGTTACATTTCTCTGGTCTCAGCATACTTCCATTGTCTCCACAGAGAAATTTGAAATGGTTACCATATCTCTTAATAAGATGGAGCTAATCAGTCACGACAGAAATCATTACAGAAAATTATAATGGGAAAAGCATTCATTTGAGTTCTTTCATTATGTCTCCTGGGGTACTCATTTAAAACCACTGAGTCTAACCCACAGCAGAGAGCAATTCATGCCTCCTCCCATTTCATGCTGAGTTCAGGCTTCAGTGACACGAAATGGTTTATCAGGTTGAGTGAAAGGTACAATGGTAAATGTCATGAGGAGTAAAGATTAGTAAGGCAATATTATCATGTATTTATTAGTTGGACGTTAAGACAACTTTATGTATAGGTAGATAACAGGAGAGGTAGTCGAATTAACTTATCTCTGGTTGCTTTCGGTTGTGAGGTTATAGAGAAGGATACTACCTCTTTGGGCGTGGGTCCCGGATTGTTTATATCTTTAGAGGCATCATTAAGCTGACTTCATTTCTTCCACTGTCAGCTGGTGAACAGGTAAAAAGTACATTGTAAGATGTGTACTATACGTTTTTAGTATACCATAGTCTACCGCTTCTACCACATCCAAATGCCTGCCCTTGTGCTGTTGCTCTGAATGAGAAACCAACAGCCAAAAAAAGCTGTGGGGAGGAGATGCAATGTCTTGACCATGGTGATGCAGAGGTGGAGAAGCAGAGTTGAGGCAGACTTGCCGCTGCTGTGTTTGGGAATTCAGTAGACACATTCAGAAAGAATGCAGCAGAAGACAGAAATTTTCTGAATTTCATGTAACAGCCTAAAGTAGTTGCTCAGAATTTCTCCCAGGCTAAACCTGAGTTCTCCATCTGATTCTGTTCAGACAGCGGGAGAGAGGTGAAGTGAGTGGTTGTGATCCCAATCACAATATCTCAATCATCCACCACGAAAAAAGTGGGTTTATAAGAAGCTGTGCTCAGAGAAGGGAGGTAAAGGGCTCGAGTGACAAATAAGCTTTACATGTGACTTGGTTTAGAATTATCGGTTGTTTTTTTTTTCCTCAGCTAATGTGAAAAAGGTTTTTGGCTACATTACATGGGCCAAGACAAAATTATCTGAAATTTTATGGGAACCAGTTGAAAAAGCATTCTTGCTTAATAGAGATGGATAGGACAGATCTTTGTGTATTTGATGAAGGCAAGGAATGACCTAGTGCTTTTTCATATTTGGATTTGAAGTCCTAGCTCTTTGCACTAAGAAGTTAAATTGGCCGCAAAGTTTAGATGCTTATGAGGCTTAGGTTTTGAAATCTCACAGTTGTCTTTAAAGAATGTTGGTGTATGGATGTGTGGTTAAATTTTAATATTAATAAATAAAAAAGAAACAATTTGAAATCAATATCTTGATAACTTGCAATGACAACATAAAAATGAAAATTAAGGAAATAAGAAAGTAAAACGTAATTTTGTATTTGTTCTAAACATGTACATTTTTTAGCCATTAATGGTGTAGCAATATGTCGGACAGCTGCTTCAGTATGTTTTGTAAGCTACTTAATCCAAAGTAGGAAAGAGTCACAGAAACCACAGAATGTTTTTCTGCATCTTATTTATGTTGTCCTAAAGTGAAGCGCATTGACCTCAAGTAAAGCTCTCTAAGCCATTTGGGA
The DNA here is from genome assembly GCF_000687185.1 of Egretta garzetta. Classification (NCBI taxonomy): domain Eukaryota; kingdom Metazoa; phylum Chordata; class Aves; order Pelecaniformes; family Ardeidae; genus Egretta; species Egretta garzetta. The sequence continues at coordinate 4,013,484 of NW_009258615.1, read as the reverse complement.
ATATATTGTTTAGCTAGCAATTTCTTTTAATGTTTTATGCTCAAAGCCAATTCAATTTTTGTAATCCCAGACTATGGCTAAATGTGTCCATGTCAAAGTGCTGAGATATTTCCTCGAGAAAAACATACGTTTGCAATCCAAACAAATAAATTATTCATATTTCTGTACTTTGCTAAATAAATTGTTTGATTAACCGAACAAACTGAGTTGTGTTTCTTGCTAGGTAAAGATATTATATTATTTGATATGATTTGTGGAAAGAGTCTTACTTTTTTGTATGCTGATTGGGTATAATTTTCATCTCATAGTTGAGCAAATTTTAAAATTGGCTTAGTCTACCATAAAATACTTCTTTATGAAAAGAGAAAATTATTTTCACACTATGGTAATTTGATGTTGTTTAGTTTGGAGCTGCTTTTGAAAACTCAATTCATACTGAGCAATAGGTACCCAGGGGGATCACTTAATTAAGGACTACCCGGCTCAGAGCTCCAAAAGTGAGACTTCTGTTTATATCAGAATTCAAATAGAAATTAAGCAGTCCAGTAAGATCTTAAAGATGCTTGAAACTAGAAATGGTAGGAAACTTATACTTGTTTGTTCTTTATTAACAAAATTCTTTGCCACTTTAACTGAGGCAAAGCATCAAAGCAGGTTTTGACAAGATAATGCTGATCAGACGTTTGCTCATGTCTTAGGTACATGCTGGGTAATATATTTTGTTAAGTAGGTGTGAACTTCCAAGAGTAACAAGTATGCACAGGTTGGGGAAAAAGGATGTTCTCACATAAGCCATGCTTCTGTCTCAGAGGGTACTTTTGCCAGGTAATTCATACTTATGAAGGTCCAAATACTAACATTAGGAATATTAGAAATGAGATCTATTAAAGTTTGTACCATTTGTCATAATACTAATATGCAGATTCAGTTAGAGCCTTTCAAGTCAAGTTAGAAAACCTGAATGGAACAGAAATTTGGTCTTGCTCCTTAATGGCTGTATCTAAAACTACCTCTTTTGCAGATAGTCCATGCAGTTGGAGGTCAGTCCATGCAGACTGACTCATAATTGTTGTAGCTTCCTTTGCCTATCTATCCTCCTTAATAATGGGGTAGTTGGTCTAGTCTGGACTCAATGCCTTCGTATTTCGGAAAATGTTGATATGTCAGTCTTGTGCAAACCTTCATTCCTTTAAGTGAGATCATGGTGCAACAGAAACTATGTTGGTTTGCATTTTAACTGCTTAAATATTTTCTTTACATTTGACGCTTGCACCACAAACACTCCACTGTTGCAGTCATTGACCTTCTTGCTTTGCCTTCGATTAAGAGCAAATGTCTTGTTTCTCAGTCAGGATTCTCTACAACTTCACTATACACCTCACTTTTCTCCTCTCATTCTAACTTTACTCTTTCTGTGCCATACGGTTTATCCATCAAGGATGAATGTGACAGTTGTCCTCTGTTTTTTCACACTCCTGCAGAACTGTGACTTATAACTTTAAATTCCACATTTCTGGACTTTTACAGTTCTGAGTCTAGAACTGGGCCACATTACATTACAGAATGAAAAGAAAATTTTACAGTGCTACTTGCTGACCTGGAGAAAAAAAGCAACGCTCTGAAATACATGTCAGGTATACAATAAATTCTGACAGCAGAAACCACATAGGATCCAAAAATAAAATTAATAATGGTCATTTTAATAATGTAAAAAGGAAGTAAAACCTCTTTGATGCCAGTGTAATTTCAGACAGGAGCCTCTGTTAACAAATTAGAGTTAAACAAATAGGATCTACATTGTTCTATTACACACCCGTATTGTCACACTGCTCATTGTGATGAATACTGTGAACTGGAGATGGAAATTGTTGTCTCTGATCTGTGAAATAGTCTTCAGTTCTAACATTGCACTGTCCCATCATGTCTGGTGAACTTCATAGCGTTAGTTTTAATCGTTGTTGAGTTCTGAGGAATTTTAGGCTCTGCTTTGTTTTTGATTTCAAAATTTGAGTATTACAAGCAGAAGTGACTTTATATGTGTACAACTATGAATTGGAATGCCATGGCCTGTGAAGGAGGAGTTTGTGTAATTCCAGTATTTATTACTAATTTTGATTGTCTCTGGAATACAGACGTACCAGTGAAAACAAATCAGCGTGATGACAGAGATGGCATTTTAAATGCCATAAAAGATCTTCCTATTCATGTGATACTTACTGTGCTTCCTACAAAATTTTCTGAATTTTCTCTACAAGGTTTTAAGTAAAGGAATAATTCCTTTGACCAGCAGAGAGCAGCAATGATATACTTTATAAGGACCTAACTGTGAGTCTGCCCTTGCAAAATCCTATTGCAGTTCTAAACTGACATGAGGGGTGGATAATATTGCGTACAATTATCATGAACATGTATTTATGGGAAAAATGGTGTTAAAGTGAAATCAACAATGGGCAAAATATGCCCCCTTTTAATTGCATTCATTTGTAGAACCTCTTAAGTTTAAATACTTTCTGTTTAATTTCTTATTTGTCTATATGAATATTACAAAGATTTATTACTTAGCCTAAACTATTTTTAAGCTACCTTTATTCTTAGTAGATGACTGTGTTCACATTAATCTGAAATTTTACTGTGGAGTTTTTCTGCTTTTTTTGAACAGTGTCTATTTTTTTAATTCTTACAGTAAAATTTTAGCCTCATAAATGTCAATAGGAGTTTTTTCTGACTTACATGAAGTCAGTATTTCAGCACTCTTGTGTCATATATATTTATAGTTCATTATAAATAATTTAGTATCATAGGATTAAAAAAATAACAGTGTTTATTTTGGTTTTTCTTTTCTCTGAACACAAGGATACTTATGCAATTTGACAGGCTCTGCATAGGAAGGCTGAGAACCTCATGTTTGCCTCTTCTAGAGTATCCTAACACCACCGTTAGAGATTTGTATTCCATGGCTCTTGCATGCTTGGTTATGTAGTGGTACTCTAGAAGAGATGGCAACCATTCTTAGTGCTCAAGCTTTTTGGCCAACCCTGAAAATAAAATTAAAAAAAAAAGAAGTGCAATTTTACAACCCATTTTCTAGTGGGACTAGTTTGCAAAGTGGGAAGAATAAGCATTAACAATGCCACTATGCTGTCCCTTTTGGAAAGAAGGTGGGATTACCTCTGGTTGACCCAGCGTTGTCTATATATTGAGAGTATGTTAGCATTTTAGTTCAAATCAGGACTGTGGTTCAGGAGTGCGAAACCTGGTTCAGGAGTGTAAAAACCCTGTGAAACCTATGAATATACGTGTGTGTAGGAACAACGTCCCCTTGGCACCAAGTATTCTCCCATTTAGATCCACCCATACTGCCCCACGCCGAGGCCGCTCTGGGTAAGGGCGCTCAGGCTGCTTTCATGCTTACAGATTTCAAAGCAGCTTGGGTGGCAGCTAGCACTGGTCTGCTTACACTGAATCACCTCTGCTACTGCCTGAATGCTGGTGTGCAGGAAACTGAGGTCCAGACCAGAAATGCTATTTGAATTTAGGTTGCACTAGGCTTGGGCAATGCTGGAGGGCAAGAATTACAAATTCCTCATTTTCTAAATCCAATGTGAATTGCGTTAGTTCTCCCCTTTTTTGAGCGTTGACATAACTCGTATTTACTTCATTTTGCTTCAGTATTTCTATTGCAAACTAAGGACAATTTGTCACAGAGATTTTATAAAAGTAAATTCAGTCATGTTTCTGCAGCATTGAGGTCCTATCATTATGAGCTCTGTAAAAAATCTAATGAGAAAAATACTAGACTCTTCCTTCACAGCAGGGCTTGAATAGCGTGCAACAAATTAGTTGTGAGACCACAGACTGGATAAACAGGGGGAAAGAAAATATTAAATAGCTCTTTGTTAAATGAGTACCATCCTTTCTGTAAATGTATTGAAAAATGGTCTTGAAGGAAAATAATGAAATCTTGTAATTAAAGATTGTATCAGCGTTCATATGCCCAAAGCACCTGGCTTAGAGTTCTATGGGAAATTTAGTTCTGGCATTTCATCACGTGAATGCATGATACTGCAACCCAAGTAATATTATTTTAACAAATTGCTTTATTGCAATGTACTCAAATTAGGAATGGAACAGGTTTAATTTTGATTAACTTATAATTCTCACCCTTTAATTTGATTTAATTATTTGGAGGATTATTAAAAAAATTACAAGAATCATTTCATGAATCAGTTGTTCATTGATCCTAACTTATCATTTTATTAAATATAAAGAAATTACTGTCATTTCCATAATTATTGTCACAGCAATATTTATATTGAACCAATATTAGATTCTTACTTTGCTAGGCATAATGCACTGATAGAATGAGATACAGTCCTGGATGGGGAAAGATTACTGCCTTTGCAAGTAGCAAGGGCAAACTGTAGAAAAGGAGACATTTAAAATAGAGGCTAAATAAAAAAATGGGGTGCATGCAAATGTTCTGACAGTGGATTTCTTTTATTTAAGTAATTTTATTGCTAGGTGGAGTTTTATGCAGTAAGACTTAGCTATATAGAATTTAAAGAAGAAAAAAAATTGAACAAGGATGTGAAAAATAAATGCTGCATAAGGGGAGAAGAGTATGATGGGCCACCAGACAGAGAATGAATGAGGGAATGGGAGCAGATAGCCCTAAACAGAAAGAGAATTAACTTAACAGGGAAGAGCTTATATGTTTTGTAAACTTAACTTTCTATATAGTTTTGGCATTGCTTTTTTGGTCCTTCAAGCTTTGATTAACATTTGATTTCAAATTCATTAGTACAGAGTGTAAAAATAAAATTCACGTAAAAGGAGAGTTTAAATTAAAATGCCCACATTTGCTATAGTCAGCCGCGAGTCCAAAATTCTGTATGTACATGCTTTTATGCACACACCCAGTGTCATATAAATAACAATACAGACGAGGGGATGATTAAACATGAAAGCGCATATGTTACCTTATTTCTCTACTTTCTTGTTTCTCAGGCATTGTTTAAACAAATAGGGCTGTTGCCTGTTTCATTTCAGCTTCTGCTTTGCCAGGACGTCTGAGCACGGGGGTTGACTGGCTCCTACCTCTGCCTTGGACAGATTCCGTATGCAGACCTCGCTACCCTGTACCTCCCCCACCCAATAAGTGTCTTATGGAGACGTCACTGGTGTCTGCTTCATGCTGCTTTGAAAATTACCCCCTACCAGTTTTGTTGATTATTTTTGTTGATTATTATTTTGGCAAATGAGTCTTGAGGAGATGATGGGCAGGGAGAAATCTGTGGGCGTAAGCAGAGATTGCCACAGCACTTCATGTGGTGGGTTACTCTATATGGATGAAATAATAAATTGTATAGGACCTAAAATGAACCTTCTCCACACCCAGTTAAAAGGCCCTTGACTGCCCCGGACACCCCTGTCTTTCACTTGTTTGTTTGCTTGTTCACACAGCTGGACACTCTTGGGGTTTAGCCAGAAATGGAGATGTCAACCTCCAGTAAGAAGGTGTGTGCTTTCTCTTTGCTTGCAGATAGCAATTGAAACATCTCACAGAGTTCTCTAATGAGATTTTGATACCTTTCTTTTTTTTTTCCTGTGACCTGAGAGGTCCTTGTGGTCTGAATACATATTTGAGCTTGGTTTAAGAAAAAAAAGTGATGTCCAAATCTAGATTTTGATAGATCAAATCTATGAAGACTTCCCTGAATGTCAGAAATTCTGTTATTTTGGGTCAAGGATCAATGTGTCATTTTATAGTTGGATTTTTTTTGTAGGACATTTTTGGTTTGTTTGTCTGTGTTTTATTTAAAATGATGTAACATCAGTATTTCCATTGTCCATACAGGGACAGCACATTACAAACAGAGTTTCTCTAATATTAATGAATATATTTTTCAAAGATATTAATAGAAAGATAACTGTGATAACTGTGATAATGTATCTACTTGCTGAAACAAGTTGCTTATTATAATTTGTATCTATGTTACCTTTCACTGTGTGTAATTATGTTAGTTATAATTAATGGTGGATTATATGTTTCTTATAGTTATACATTTGTTAATAAATATAGCTATAATATTGTAAGTAAACTGTTTAGAATTTTTATACTCTCAATGGGATTGCCCACAAATAACTACTGTTCTTTGTAGATTACATTTTGCATATGAGATGAGCAATATATAAAAGAATACTATAACTATTTTCCTTTTGAATAGCTTATAACTTTTTCTAATGCTCATACATTTTCTTAATCTGCTTTCACAACATAACTTTGACTTCTGTTTTTATTTCATGTTTTAGTTCCTCCTTGCAGCTCTTCATAACACAAAGAATGAGCAAACCACCATGATTTACTTTAATCTTTAGCCTATTAAATCTTGCACTTGAAGGTCAAATTTAAGTAGAGGCAAATCTATGCTTCTTTAATAAACTTTAATTCTACAAATAAAATATGATTGAAACTAAATTGTAGGAGGATTTAATTTTAGAATTTCTTTCTTCTTCATCTGGTAAATATTGGTTGAAGGGAGAATAATGAGAATCTGAAGTTACTTGTTCCCCAGAGAACAGGCATCATTTTCATATGGCTTTTTTAGAATGTTACAAGAAGATACCTGGTAAAAATAGTAAAACTATAAGCTTATAGCAGAAAAATAAAAAGTCATTGAAGGGTAACAGAAATTATTAGCAATATGGGGAAGCTCTCAGTGTAAAGCAAGATGAGAAGAAACCCATTGCTTGCTCTAATTAAATTTCAAAAAGGGAAACGTTGCCAGATTTAACTTTTTTTATTCTTTTGTAGAAAAACTGAATGGAATTTTAAGTTCAATAAAAAAAATCAAATGCAATTAGGTGGCCTGTATTATGTGTTAAAACAAACAGAATTGCAAGTTATAGTTCTGATTATACAACTGTGGAAAAAATTGAAACAATAAAGCTTTTAAACAATTTCTATCTTACAGATAGGGAATAGGAAGAAAGAATACAGTAAAGTTCAGAGAAGGCCTTGAAAAGCTTCTAAACATTTCTACTATAATTATCTAGGAATATGTTTTCCAAGAGAGAGTAAGCCAAAATTAAGCTTGCTAAGCTGTACCATGTAGAAGGTAAGAAAAAAACATTCTTGACCCAATTATTTAATTCTTAAAGTCGGAGACATCAGTGGGGATCCATTAGACCAATGTTGAATATTTCTGGGAAGAAAATGCTGAAAACAATTTTAAAGAAATTTAAGAGTAGCAATGTTGCAAGAAACTTCTATGCAATGAAAAAAGGAAAATATTTTTTCCCCTCTATTACTCTTACAAGCTAATGACTTATTTTGTGGGTGATAATTTATAGAAAAAAATGCAAGTGGTGCTCTGAAAAAATATTTTCTTTTGTGCTGTATGAAGCAGACAACATGGAGAGCCAACAGGTGTATTAGGGGACAGATCAGGGGCACCTGGTCCCTAATTAATTAAGGTTTCTACTGAGCTGCACCTGGGCTGTGTGTTATAGCTCTCAGGGGTTTTGGTCTAGCGTCTTCAGTGACTTTGGCCCTTTCTGCAGGAGAAAGGCTGGTGTTAGTAAGGCAGAATGGTATCCAGAAACTTTGTTCAAACGGGAAAGGAAAGAGTCCTTCGATATTAGAGGTGAGTGAAACTGGTGGATTTGCCAGTCTGGAGCTGATGAGGTGCCTGAACCAGTGGCTGGCTAAGTGGTATGGGTAGTAGCAGTTATCTGGAAAATGGGTGAAGTAGGCTGGAATTTTCTTTGAGAAAGGAAAATGTGAGACTCTGCATCTCTCAAATCTAGTTGCTTAGTTAATATATATTAGCTGGGAGTGGGATGGATTAAATCTCCCAATGGAAAGAAAAGAAGTAATCTCTATGTTACCTTCTAAAAGACAAGTTTACATGCATGTGGTTTGGCTATTTAGGCTGCAGCCTTCAGTATGGGATCCCTCTTGTGCCTTGAGCACTGAGGAAAGGTGGGATTGGAAATATTTTTGTCTTCAGTGCTAGGTGTTGGACTGTTCAGATAAACCTTGACTTGGCTTAGTGTACCTGTCTAAACATTCAGTGTGAGTCTCTGGCTTGTGTGAGGTGTCTTGGCCGTTACGAAGGCAGCTGAATTTACCTGAGAAAGGCTTAAAAACCTTCCTCTGGTCTCAAAGTGCAGCAGATGCTGAATACGAGAGAAACATGGGTTTCAGGACTCGGGTTTTAAAAGAAATATTCACAGAAGCTTAATCTAAGGAAGTAAGTTGGGCTATTGTGGCAGAGAAACTGCTTGGTGAAAAGGAAGCAAAGCTAGTGGTTGAGAAGCAAGGCTGCATAGTGTACTGATGATGGAGCTGCAGGAGGGAGGAGGAATAATTTATGGTGCTGCAGCTGTATATGTGTGAACTAGAAATACTTCAAGAATTTGTGTCTTTACCTGACTTTTGTAGGGAAGTCATTCTACTGTTTACTAGTTCTGGAGGTGAAAACTGAAGTCTCTCTAATGGCATATGCAAGCTTGGATGTGCTGCTTCAATGTGTTAAAGTGTCAGTTTGTTTACGTACTCAGGCTGCTCTAATTAAATCTGCTTAAAAAGGATTTAATTAGAGTAGAGCAAGCCTTCTGCAGACATTTTAATATCTGTTTAAATTGGCTATATTGCTTTGGTTAGTACGTGAATTTATACTTTAGCTATAAACAGATTATGTCTCTTTAAGTCGTCATTTTCAGCTGAGATGTTATCTGGGAGTGTGTCTCTTCTTGTTATATTGTAATTGCCGAGTAAAAAGTAGATTAAGTAAAGATGTTGTTTCAGAAGTGTTTTAAATACGTTTCATGTTGTTATCAGTTCCATATGGTTTACACGTGATTAGTCAGCTGGGAGAAGTCATTATATACTGGATTTTAAGAATTTCTCATGTGCTGGCACTGATATGAATTATATTAAAATAGTTTCAATCTATACAAAACTGGATTTACACAATGAACAAGTTCTTAGACATCTTATACTTTGTGTCTAATGAAGAGTTTAATGCTCATTTTGCCAGAAGGAGTTACCAGATTAAAGGGCTAAAAAAAGCATATTTTCTCCCTGTTCTTGTCAAGAAGGTGAGCAAGGTTGACTGTCAAGAGCGTACCAAAGAGTTGGCAGTGGTTCTGAGTTGGAGACCATCTGACAGAAAGAAGCAGTCTCAGAATTCCTAATTTCAATTCTTAAATTATATATGAAAAAGTTTTTGCTAGTAAAAAAGTTATGGTTTTTGAAGCACAAAGAAAAGACTGTTAGCTCAGAGTTTTAAAAAAAGTACACTATTTGCAATAAGAATGTCAGGGTTGTTGCTAACGTATCATATGCTATGCTATTTATTCCATGTGGAGTTTTAGAATCCCATAAAAAGATCTTGCCTTGTGGCAAGGTGCACCTAGCTCTCTGAAAACCTCCAGAGATGTGCCACGTTCAGAGCAAAAAGAATGATAGTGTGTTATGGAATATGCTAACTTAGGTAGGATCTGGCAGCTCAGGCTGGGTTATTTATTTGTACTAGTTCATTGCCTATTTTGCACAAGTTTCATTCTTCCGTCATGTGATAAAAGCCTAAAAAGTGCTTATTTTCCTCTTCAACAGGAAAATCACTTTAAGATTAGATCTGCTTCTTTTTTAAAGAATTCTTTGACATTCCAGGTACAGAGAATAAAATATTGCAACCCAAACAATTAGTCCTGTCCTTGAAAGCATTATCAGTAGTCTCACATGCAACCTCAAGCAGTATCAGATTCATTATAGTTCATTTGCCATTCTTCTTAGTCATTTAACTCTGCTATTTTATATTCTTGTAGGGTTTTTTTGTTGTCGTTTTCCCAGAACTATTTACTAAGATTATTGGAATAGAAAAGTATTAAACTATTTTAAAACTAATAAGTTATACTAATAAAGTATCAGACTAATGATAGCTAATGGAGTGTCAGAAGTTCAAAATTCTCATTGTGTGCATCACTGAAGGCTGTTGTGGTTCTGTAATCCTGTGCTCAGGTGGACACCTCTTCTCTTTCTCCTTCACAATTAATTTCTCTGTTAATCACCCAGAAAGCAAATAAAAATCCCCTAGTACTCAGTGAGGTAAATGTTGTGCAATATAACAAGTTAATGTTGGTTCTGGGGCTATGTAGTGCCCTTAGGAAAAATCAGACAGCAATCCTGCCACATAAGGCTTAGAAAAAGACAGATGTTATGTCAGAAGTTGGAAGGGCACGTACCCATTGGTAGACACTTATTTGAGGGCAATGCTGCATGGAGATGGGGAAGAGCAGTGGCGTGCTTTCTTCTGGACTCCCTGTCTTCCCCTGGCTCAGCTGGTATTGGAGCTACAGCTGTGCCTTTCTCCTGCATAAATCCACTTAATCTTCTTGGACAGCCACAGAAGGCTAAGAATAATCTTGCTCTTTAGATTTGACTTTTTTGGTCAAATACACACGTATTCATCATTCATTAAAAATTGATGTCTACAGAAGCATATAGTGTTTTAAACTAAAAATGCGGCAATAAAGAATAGAAATAAATATTTGTTACAGTTGCAAAGATCTTAAAACTTCTTAATTTTTATTTTACCTTTTAATGAAGATTACAGGCTGGCGTGGGGTGAAACAAATGGAGTCCTGCGAAGTTTTTATTGAGTTCTATAGAAATAACACAAAACATATAACAAGATGCAAACTTTTATTAGACTTGGAAGTCTGTTGCCTCTATGATTTCTGGTTTTGTCCAATATTTAACCTAATGACTTTTATTGCATACAGTCATCGTTCCCAAGTGCAAAACCTGTGGCTATGATGGAAGAACTGATTTATTTTGTGACTCCTTGTTCTCTCCCAGGGTGAGAAGCTTGTGTATCTCTGGAGAAAGCGGGCTGCTGCTTCTCGGCTGTCATTAAAACTGTTACGCTATTTTAAGCTAGAGTTCATAGCTGAAACTTACTTGCTGTCAGCATGACCATAGCGTGAATATGTGTATACACTTATATATAGTATCATGAACAAATCTATGTAACGTTACAGTTTTGTGGGTTTTTTCATCAATCAAATTTAATTTGAAGTCTACTTTGCCACTGAAATTGAAAAGAGAATAGCGGTCCCTGTGAAGAGGAGCATGGTGAAGAATAAATAAAAATGGTTATGGCTCATTGATTCTCTTTTGAGGAGAGCAAAGGCATAATACATATTGGAAAATATAATGCAATATATTTCTCTCATATATTGGAGACAAAGCTTATGTTCCCACATGAGACCAGAATAATCTAGATTTTCTCTCTTACTACCCAGCTAGGAATTCAATTTTTCATGTTCTCAATGTAAAGAACAATATATACTTCATACATCTCTCCTTTTTGCAGTGTATTGTTTTCTGTATTAAATAGTTGGGAATGTCCCCCCCACACACATGCTTTTTCCCACTTTTCTTTTAGTAAGTCTCAGTTATAACCATACATAGAACCTTAATTAGGCCTGAGATCAGAAGTGTGTGGCTGGAGTCGGTCTCAAGAAGGTCATACAGGACTCTAGTTTCAAGGTGATGGGCAGTACTTGCGCAGATGAGTACCAAGAACAGTATCTATCTTCAGAACCTTCTATGCTCACAGTTCACGTATTCCCTGGTTTATGTGTTGTCCTTATGCTAGATTAATTCAAGTTTACGCTGTGGGTGGGTTCCCAGTGCCTAACCCAAGTCCCTTGTTTGTTAAAAGGTGAGCCAATTGCTTCTCATACTGCCTTATATGTGGAAACCATGTAATGGTTCATTCTTTTTGTCATACCATTTCAAACAGTTGAATACTGTTACCATGTATCTTCCCCTTTTTCTTTCCTTACGCCCAGCCCTTCCTCATAGATAACAATTTTGAAGCTTATTAATTTTCTCATCATACTCTCAGCTTGGTCTAATTGTATGTGTCTCTGCTTGACTAAAACTTGTCAAAGTAATCCAGTGGCGGAATCTCCTGCAGCTCGTCACAGTCAACGGAGTAGGGACAGTTTGTGCAACATATAGTTCAATATAGTTATCTGATCTTTTTCTGTTGTATTGCTGCTCAGCCATTTATTTCACAATCTGCTGTTCCTTAAATGTGTGATCTGCTTCTGGAGGATTAAGGTAATGGTTAGTTTTTATTTTCATTTATTTTTGATAGTCATTCTCTTGTATGTACTTGCGAGCAATTCAAGAATATGTGTCAACATATCATAAAGGCATACTTTTATTTATGGGGTTTATTGTGCTTGTTTTCAGGGGGTTGTTTAGGTAAGGTATTCTCGGTGACTGCTCTGACTCATTGGGCTGTATGTGCCACAGCTCCTCGGTCAGTCATCGCTCACCTGAGCCCTCCTGGATGAACCCAAGCTGCTCTGCAGAGCCCACCCTCTCCACTGAATCTACTGCCCAAACTTCTGTAAAGTATGTCCTCTAGGTGCTTGAATGGAGCCTTTTTAAACGTAAAGTCAAAAAATGTAAGACTTATTTATAATCAGCTTTTTCTTATCTTAGCAGAGATGAGAATCTGTTATCTATATTACACCGCATTATATAAAATGCATAGAGTGAATTGAGAGTACTTGAATCAATGCCAGACTTAAACATCACAACAATCAGGGTTTTTTTTGTCTGTGCTCCAGGGAGCTGGGCTATCCAGGCCCTATGGATAGGGGCCCGGTCCGTCAGCTCGCCATTCACCAGTCCCTGCTGCTTTGCCCCCTCTCTCTGGCCATGTAATCAGATCACTTGTTCAGTGCTAGTTCTGTTCCTTAGCTGTTCGTGCGCTAAACCAATTCAGTTCAGTAATCTGCAGAAAACAACCTCAACATAGAAAGTGTCCCCCCTGTCCCTCCCCGCCCCTTATGTTGATGGTTAAATAAGTTTACTGTGCAATCAGGCAAGTACCAGAGCTAATAACCAAGAGCAGGCAGGGTCGCATGGTGAGAAGAGGGGGAGGAATGACATTACCCTTTTTGCAGCAGTGAACCACTTAATTAGCTCTTTTGCAATGTAGAGGCTCTAATTAGTGTCTTGAATTTAGATGTCAAATTTGTCATGACAACTAAGCTAGGCAGTCTCGATATTATCCTATAGATCACTAGTGTATTTTCATTCTATCTTATTTTTGACTTGACACATTATTCCTGAGTGTAAGGAGAGAGGCTTTTGTATTTTGAAAATTGCTTAACCCTTCAGAATACTTTTTTCAAAAGACAGCACCAAGGGAGAAGATCAGATTAGAAAGATGAAGTCATAAGCTGAGTGGAAGCTGGCTGTTTTCCCACTGTTCTGCCCTGTAAGAAATTTGGAGCTGGCAAAGAGGTCATCTAAAAATATGCAAATTTGGTGGGAAGCACGAGGAAGTAGTTAAAAAGGTTAGGCTGAGATTATAAATGCTATCTAAATGCAAGTGTTATTTGTCTTTTCCCCAAGTGGATGCTAGTTTTCTCGAGTAAAATATATCTTTTCTGCTTCTTGAAATTAGACTTGCAAGTATCTCAGAAATTACTTTTTGAATTACTCTGCTAGCAACATGAACAAAAAAGCTGTTTATTATAGGGATTTCAAAAGAAACGTGTTTCTTGCTGCTTGCTTATTTTTTATTTAAGGATAGTATGAATAAAATCATTGTCGGCTCCTATTATATGATACATAATGTGGTGTTATGAAAGTGCTTACATTATCAAGAGCTCCCACACAGTGATAAATGAGATGCCACCTCATTTCAGTAGATTTAGCACAAATAATAAATTTGTAGAGAGAAAATTTCAAGGAAAATAACTTATAGCAAACACACCTAAAAAATATAACCTCTCTAAATTGTCTCAGCAGTTCAGGATTTACCTAGATTATGCAAGTTATTTCTTCTTGTGCTACCTTTTATCAAGCTATTTGAAAGGAGCCTATATTTCAAATGTAGCTGCATTGGCTTTTTGATATGCATTATTGCTATATTCAGCAGTAGGATGAATAGGTGAAATTTCTGTCAGTAATTCTCAAACTTTCAATTGTCTATAATCTCTCAATATTATGCTCGCTTATTTCTTGGGGCAACCCTTTACAAGGTTAGTAAAGGGTATCTCATAATTTTTCCCTCTGAGTTTTTCTTTAACATTTACCATCCTATTGTGATCATGTAATGGATGATTAAATGTGTCTTTCAGTCCTGGTTTTAGCTTTGCTTTGCTTTAGGTATATAGGGGGTATTATAGGGGTTAATGTCAAAGATTCCTCTCACTTTGATTCCAGTCTTTGTGAGGGGCCTTGACAATGTTTAGAGAAGGCGTGAAAGAACATAAAAATCACGTTACTGGCTCTTCCCCAGTATTCCAGTCCCTTGGGAACTTCTAATGTCGGAAGATACCACCTCTCTGCATTTAATATGTCTGGAGAGATTTTTTGTTGTTTGTTTTATAACTTTTTGATCTGTACGACTGTCTTTTGGCAAGGAGTGCCACAACATAACTATCTAACACGTGAGGAAGCACAACTTTCTGTTTGTTTTGAACTTTTTACCAGTTTAGCACACAAAGCTTCATAACTGGTTCCACGGGCTTCACTGCTCATCATGCGTACTGAAAATATCTCGAATGTGTGTAGAAACATTTTAAATTTAACTTGTAGATGTTTTACTTGACAAGGCTCCACATGAAACTTGTGGTTTATCATGTTTTGCCATTCTTTTGTTTGTTTTTATATTGAAAAAAACCCTTAAATATTGCTGCCAGTGAACGTTGTTTCTAATTCAGCCCGTTTTCCGGTGGGAAATGTGTTCATTTGGAAAATATCTAGAAGTACTATGCTTCAAATTTGTGCTAATAAGTACTTTTTAACAAAACCTTCCCTTTAAAACCACCAGGAGTATAAGTCCACTGTCATTCCTGTTGTAAACTCCACTATGACTGGCTCTTGCTTCTGACAAGTATTGTAATCACCATGATGAAATCTAAGTTTTAGGCATATATTACTCCTTTGAAGAATGTATGAGCAACCTGTTAACAACACTGAAAACTAAGCTTGCTCACCAAGGGGTTGTAAACTGCCAAAGACATTCCCTTAAAACTGTAATTAAAAGTCTTTGTTCTGGCAGTTTTTGTGTGTTTTTCTTTTTTTAACAAACAAACAAGATTTTTAAGGAAAAGCTAACAGTTTCAAATACTGCCTGTTGAGAGTCCAAAGGTTTTCCGTAGCTTAGATGTTTTTTAGATTGGAAAAAAATGAATCTATTTCATGTTCTGAGGAAAAAATCTAGAGTGATTTTTTTTTTTTGCTTGTTTTCTTACGAAGTCATAAGTGTTACAGACTGTGCGAGCACACAATAGCTAAAACAATTATCTATACGCCAGCTTTTCCTGAAAAAGGAAGTAAAAGGCTCTAGGAATTGATTTCCTATGTATTTCTTACTTTACTGGATATTCTACCTCCTGTTTTAAAGATATTCCCCAAAAGACCTTCAGAACTACCCTTTGGAAAAGAAAGCTCATCTCTAGTGTCATGACTGCATAACGTCTGAGTGACTGGGTAGCAAGCTGGAGGTGACCTCTACTGTATTATTCAGCTTTTATAATCCTTTCACTGTTTCCTTTTGTGTTCTGCAAGTTTTTTTAATCTGCCTAAGTTTCTCACCATGGCTGAATTTTTCAGTATTATGTGTGGCAAAGTTAGAGGTAGGCGAGTTTGACCCACACAGCTGTGCTGCCAAAAGTCATTACTGTGGAATCTGTTACACTGGAAAAACTTTTTCTTATGGTGCTGTTTCACTTGGGAAGTGAACTGTGACTGGGATCACCTGCTGTATCAGAACCGAAGTGCTGCAGCCACCCCGCTGCGGCAGGATTAGCAGCGCTTTGTCAGCGCTGTGCATCATACAGCTGAATGAGCGAAACCGTTTTGGTAGGTCAAGTATAACATCTAAATTGTAAGCTTTTTGGACCAGAAATCGTGCTCACATCCTTCCTTCCTCTTGCCTAAACATACACTTTTTTCCTCAATAGCCCCTGTAAACCATTGAGTTACCTACTACTGCCACTAATGTTCATGAGACAAAGGAATTCTTATGGCAAAAAGCTGAGAACGTGAACCTAAGGAAATGGCACCTTGCAGCACAGTTTACTTACTGAAATACTGTTTTTACTAGTGAGGGATGATAGAAATCGAGACCCCAGTGAAAACAGGATCCTTACCTGCAATAACACACCTTATGTTGCAACCAGCTTAAATGTAGATGATGTCCTGTGGCTGTTTCCTAGATTATTTTTTTTTTTTAATTCTGTACAAAACCAAGGCAGCTCTCAATAGCCACTGCATGCATTTATTGCAATGTTCAGGAAGCTACAGAGGAGAAATAAATAGTGCTGCTATCTGGTTAACCCTTGATGTTACTTCAGCATTCCTGTAACTCACGTGTGTCAGGGCAGGGGTCCATCAAGGATATTGCCTAGTTCATTTAGGGTTTGTTTTTTTTATGGGAGAGAATGTCTTCCATGTTACAACCAACCATGAAAATAGAGGCATACAATTTATGCTGCACCTTGAATACCTCTCTGGAACCTCACAACTGAGATCTGAAAGTCATTAATTGCCATCAAGATTAAAGCAGGTTTACTAAAATCTGGCATACTACACTGCAAGAGTAGTGTGTTCATCACCCCAGGCGAGGTCCTTGTACGTGCTCAGCGTTACAGTGTACAATGGGAAGCAAGGGGAAAATGCTCACTCCTGAGCTGAAATTTGAGGAGAAAGTGCTGAGCTGGGATAGCTATTTTTTGTGCTTTAAGACCAGCTAAGTTGATCTCACTGCTTGCTCTGGGAAGCCTCCCTTGAGCAAAAGAACCAGAAGGGCTATTTGGGTCCTTTACCACTTAGGTCAGGATTACTGTTCTGGCTAGAATACCATCTGGGATGTTAGATTAAAGGAAAACAATGCTTCAATTTTCTGATACTGAATTAACATTATGTAATTCATTCTTTTGTCAACCCCAAGATTGTTTTATAATGTGTTGTGTTAATTTGGGATGTAAAACAATTTGTTAATACACTGATTTATCAAGTAATTCTCCTATTGTGACCTTTATTCAATCTTTATTAGTTTATAATAGTTCTTATAGTAGCTTTTTTAATGTTGATATTTTATCATTCATTTTCAGAAAATCCATTAAGAGAAAACTGATGTATTATTTCTGACTGCAAAATAGGTCAGTAACTTCAAAAATTTAAAACAAGGAATTCAAGAAAATTCTTATCAACAACAAAGGCTTCATGCCTGGAGCTTTTAACAAGGAAAAAAACCCCCAAACCCTCACTTTAGCCTCTTTCCACTTCTAAATAGGGTATTTTAACTTAACTGCTGTTAAGGGTATAGCAACATCAGATATATTCCTAGTCATAAGTCTGGTTCTGTTATATGTGAAAATCTTGGAAACTATAACTAATTCTTCTCAACTATTTAAACAGTTGATCTTCATCTGATTAATCTGAAATATTAAAGACTCCCTAAGGCTGTGATTTTGGTTTAATTGCCTCTCTTCTGTCCCTGTGCAACTGTTCTATTGACTCATTGGAAGTATACAAGAGATTAGTGGGGCATAATTTTTTACGTCACAGAAATATCCTGGTCTGACCTTATTCAGAGATTATTATGGCTTTCTACCTCTACACAGCACAGTCCATAAAATTTCCCTTGCAACTCTTGCATGTTTTATCTTCAGGTTTATTGACTCTACTACAATAAGAACTGCTCAAGGTAAAAGATTTCTCCTTGTCTCGATTTTTATTTTTTCTTTTAAGATTACAAATAGCTTTGCTGCTTTTTTTGTAGGTAAGAAACCAGTCTTTCTGAAAATGTTTGAATACGAAGCCATAACACTTTCTAATCTCCCTTGACTTTCCCATACTGTAGTTTTTATCAAATTTTAATATTTTCTCCCTGGTGATAAGCTTGATTAACTAATGAAAACGTATGTATGAGTATCTTATGAGTCACTGTCGAGCTCATGCAATATTGATGGTTGTCTAAGCTTTTGGAATCATGCAATCAGAATAATCCCTTAGAAATAATTTATTTTACAAGTATTTATTCCAAAGCTGTGTGAATCATGGTTTATATTAATAATGACACAAGGAATAAAATCAACTTGTTTATCACAATCCATTGGTCCTAATGTTATACTTGTTAGATTGATGTGTTTACTTATTGGAACTTGCTCCTGAGTGGGAAGCATCTCCCTCCAATGTGTTTGGCTTTCTCCTTTTTCATCCATTCTGTGTCATCCATTCTCATATACTATGCTAGGATGTACATCTGTGTTATTGGATGCCATAGACTATGTACGTATGGTGACAAAACTTGTGCTGCATGACAGTACAGTGCCTTGAACACAATTTAACCTGGAAGCTGAAAAATGCA
>NW_009258615.1:3994027-3995026 GCF_000687185.1 Egretta garzetta | reverse complement strand
GCTTGAACTTTTAATAATGAAATATTTCTTCTGATTATTTTCTCCATGTTAAGTGATGGTCTCTATTACAAATAGATCAGACTTTGCTGGTTGGCGCTTCCCAGTTTTGACAAATCAAATGAAAACCTGTAAGGAAAATGCTACTTTTTTTTTTTTTTTGTTCCACAAAATTAAAAGTATGCAGCCATATCAGATCTCGTTCATAAACTTGTTTGCATACAAAACTAGGGGAAGGAATAGAAAAGGAAAACAATAAAAACCCCACCCAATCTGGATATGACTAACCAGACTAGGTAAAAATACAAACTTAAAATCAAAACCAATGCTGTCAGATTTTCAGAACAAATTTAGAATTCTCTATAATTATTCTGTCTTTTCTTGTAGCTACCTTGCTGTTTACTAGATTTCTTCTGCCTTTGTTTCTATGTTTCTCTTTTAATGCTCCCCCTACAATGCCCTGTTCTAGCATCCATTCTCTTAATGTAACACTTCCCATTTCTGAATTCTTAATCTGCTAATTAAAGTACTCACTCTTTCTCTAACATGTCTTTTTACCTGTGATCATACTTAAAGTATTTTTTTGCCCTCTGTTTTCCTATAACTGTTCCAGTTGCCATTTATTTAGTCTCTTCTTTCAGTGATCTGACTGAATTTCACTAACAGAAACATTTTCTTTCTTGGGGGAAAAAGCTTTAACTTGTGCCTTCTATGTGCTCTGCCGTCAGTCTGACTAGAATCATAGAATCATGTTGGTTGGAAAAGATCTTTGAGATCATCGAGTCCAACCTTTAACCCAACCCTGCCATCCCACCACTAAACCCTGTCCCTAAGCACCTCATCTGTCCTTCTTTTAAATACCTCCAGGGATGAGGACTCCAGCACCTCCCTGGGCAGCCCATTTCAGAGCCTGACAACCGTTTCGGTGAAGAAGTTTTTCCTAATGTCTAGCCTAAACCTGCCCTGGCACAACTTCAAACCATTCCCCCTCGTCCTATTGTC
>NW_009258615.1:3992072-3993393 GCF_000687185.1 Egretta garzetta | reverse complement strand
TCAGCCATCCAGCCAGTTTTTAACCCAGCGAAGAGTACACCCATCTAGGCCATGAACTGCCAGCTTCTCCAGGAGAATGCTATGGGAGACTGTGTCAAAGGCTTTGCTGAAGTCCAGGTAGACAACATGCACAGCTTTTCTCTCATCTACCAGGCGGGTCACCTGGTCATACAAGGAAATTGGGTTGGTCTGAAGAGTACTTGCAGCACCTGAATCAGTTGGAGTAGTAGATATTGCAACATGATGTTTGTTCATTAATTACTGTTAAACAGACAGTTTTATATCATTGTCTTTAAAAAAAAAAAGAAAAAAACATAGATATCTAAATTTTGTGCATTAACTAATGATGGTTTGTTGGTTTTCCTCATTATTGCGTGAAAGTGCATTATAACTAAAGATTGTAGCACAAATGTAAAAAGAGGAGCTGCTTTCTAGAAGGATATATTTTTTCCCTCATTGTTTGTCAGAAATTTCCATTCTGAAGACGCAGTTCTAAAATTTTGTAGTTCTCACTTTCACCTCTTGCTTAGTTTACTGAGTATTATTTAATTTCACTGACATTGTTAGATATGGGTCGGATGAAGTTTTAACCTCTTATATTGACAATGAAAAAATAATAGCTTTATTTCCTAGGACTTCTTTGTGGCATAATTCAATATATGCAATTCTGATCTACTGATCAGTTTTTTATAGACACTACACTAGATATTGGTCTCAAGAATGGGCCTTTATAGGAAGAGAGGTTGAGAAACTTATTCAAATAGGGAATATATAGATAGTGCAGCAGGGACAAACATACCAAAGAGAGAAAAGTAGCTTGTTGGTCAAAATGGGCTTCAAAACTGAGTGGAGATTGCAGCTGAGATGATAATGTGGTAGATACAGTATTAACTATGCAGTAGACAACATTGTTTCAAGTAAATGCAGAATTCTTAGATGATGAGTCAACAACAGACAGTAACTAATAAGTTTTTAGGTAGATCCCACAGTGTATTTGAAGAAGGATTTTTCTTGTAATTCTAGATAAAATCTCAAATCTCTGTTCTGAAGTCTTGCCAACAGCTGCTCTTCAACCACACTGGCCATTGGTACAAAGAACGGGAGGCAAAGCCACTTTGACTTTGGCCAAATCTTGGATCCCAGGCTTGATTAAAAACAGATAGACACACAAATAATGCTGTACTTATGCTTGTATGAAAAGAAAGCTCTTTCTTTTGAAGAGAGATCTGTGGTTTTTTGCTTGCTTGTTTTATCAAATCGAGTGATGCTAATTTTCTTTCTCTACTTCCTCCCCCCCCCCCCCCCCCCGCCCCTTGTCCTT
>NW_009258615.1:3983313-3992059 GCF_000687185.1 Egretta garzetta | reverse complement strand
TGTTGTCTTAACACTTTGGAAGAATGTCCATGAGTACCGGCAATGTTATTGTTGTCTTTCTTTACAATGTCTTTATTTTGCACTACCTCTGAAACCTGTTCCCTGCCTGTGTTGACAAGTAGCAGTATGCTATGGCATTTTCCATCATTCCTGTCAAAACTGTCCTGTAGTTCCTGTGCCTGTTTGCCTGCAACCTCCTGACTGCTCTGAATAACCCAGAGACCTCCTTTTCCCCAGACACTGCACAAAGTGTTAAGCTTGTCTGATGTTACCGAAGCCCTACATACTAGGGAAGCAGAGAACTCTGGCTTCTGTAGTGGTAGCTGTTTAAGAAAAGAAGTTGTCTTTTGAAAGAGATAAAGAAAAGTGATGTCCAGGATATGCATGATGAATGCAGACTGAATGAGATATTTTCCCAAATAAGTACAACTGAATGCAGATATTGATATCTGTAGCTATAGTATCTATATTGGTATCAGTCCAAGAGAAGGAAGATTACATAGCAAAATGTAACCGAAGTACTCCTGCTTTTTTCCTTGGCTTAGCAGACATTAAAGATGTTTTGGTATAGAACAGATTTCTCCCATAACTGCTCAGAACTTGGAGGAAAATGCCAAGGAACCTATGAACTTCACCAGGCCTTGATGAGCTATTGTATTTTTTAATGACTAAAAGTAAAGGCAGTGATCAACATGGTGGGGAAAAAATAAGCAATTAATAATTCTAGCAAACCACCTGAAGGTTGCCTTACAAATACATATAAAAATCAGAACAAATGACACTAAGATCTGTACAAGCATGAACTGATTAAGAGTGCAACAAAAATCAGGCTTCCTTTTTCTCGAAGTGCTACCTCTCTAATATTTAAAAGACATGTCCTAATTAGTAATCAGAGTTGAGTTCTCTTTTTTTTCTTCCCCCTTATCATAAGGGAACACTGATATCCATTCTGCCTACCTCTCTGTTATTCCATTTTTGAAACCTGAGAGAAAGCATTCATACCTTTCTCTGGTGCTAGTTCTCAAATAACTGCTGTTTAGTAATGTGAAAAAGTTTCCATTTGCCCTTCACAACTCAGTGAGCTGTAAACACTGAAGTAATTGAGCCACCCGCATCCTGGTCTGCAGGTGATATGAGTGATGTATTTTATTAGCATTTAATTAAATTGCAAATGTTATGCTAAACTGTGAAATTGCTGGCAAAAGTTGAATAACTGGATTAAATGACACCCTTGTTTAAAAGCAGTAAATTAAAAGATCGTTGAGTAATCTGGAGAAAATATATTCTTCAGTTCTCTTGAAGCAATTAACCTATGCTCTGCTGCTTAAAAAAAAAGCCTTGGCAAACACTGAAATTTGAGGTTGTTGCAACACTAATTTCACACTTTCCTAGTTTAGGTTAATGACTTCTGATTATAACAATGAAGATTAAATGGATCTCATTCATTCTGTAGTAGTAAAGAGATAATATACATTTGCAACAATTGCAAATGACTAAAATGAAATTTTATGTTATTGCGCTAAGATTCAGGGAGGGGTGTAATAACTTCAGTTTATTAAAAAGTTGATTCTGTTTCAGTTTGGAGAACACTGAATTATTTGGCTTATTCCTATTTGCTTATTTGGCTGCATGCCTTAAGAAGTCTCACTATGCAAAAGCCATTTGCTATGACTTTGTTTAGAACTAAATATTTCTAGTTAAAATGTACAGCTGTCAATAGAAGATGCTGGCTACTGAAGACAATGCTACAGCCAACTGGAAAGAGAAGGAGTATTCTGATGGGAAATGGGTGGCAGGAGGACTCCAACATCACATTTTTCATTTGACGGATGTAACAAAAAAGGTGGAAAAATACAAATTTTCTGGTTGTAAAATAAGGACTTAAAGACTGGGGGTGGGGGAATTGGGTTTCCATCCAGAATTCTCTTTCTTTTCTAGGATCAGAAACAAACCAACCAACAAAAAATAAAAAAAAAGTAAGTGGAGTAGGGGCAAAAGCAAAAAAAATCTGCAACTGCCTTCATTCAGTTATTCTGAGCTGAAAACCTGGACTCAGTCAGTTTATGTAGATACTGTTTCCCAATGTTAACCATTTGAGGATTTTTTTTTTTTAAATCAGGATGTCACCCCACTGAACATAATTTTAAATTAAAATATTTTCTTTGGAGTTTTATGCTTTTGATAAAGTTTTTTTAAGTAAAAAAAAAAAAGAAAAGGTAGCAAGTGCATGCTTATTGCACAACACCAATGTTCTATTTCTAAATAGTGCTGAAAGTGAGGAAATTGCAATTTTGTTTTTGTAATTGTATGTTTTAAATTGTTTTAAGAAGTTCAGTCTTTAATTTCATATTGAGCTTTCTAGATAACTGGAGTGATTTTTTTTTGGTTATGTCCTCTGAATATTCATAGGCTCACATGACTTGTAACTGATATTAGTGAGGAATACTAGGTATTCTGCACACATGCAAATGAAGATCTAGCAACAAAAAATTGAAATGCTTTATCTTTTCTTGTTCTAAACTTGAAACCCTTTTAAAGAAGTCTGATTGTTCAGACCTGAATGCTTAGCAATTCAGAAAGCCAGCTCCTTGATGTTGTCTATAACTGGAGAAGAAAAAAATTGTGACACTCCAAATAAAGAAATGAAGTTTCAAATCACAGTAGTGTGCAGAACTGTAACGTATGTTAGAATCTGGGGGAGATGGGATGGTTATCTTTTTGTAAGTGAAATTAGTGTAACTATTGTGTGGTTTCAAATGCTAACCATGAGGTTTCTGTATATGCTTAAGAATAGCTCTAAAAATACCAGTTTTTAAATAAATACCAATATGAGAAAGAAGCACAATGAATGTTGGCAGAAACAAAGGTAATTTCTTATTGCAGCTTAGTCACTAAAGTAAAAAATATTTAATCTTCTTTTCTCTAATTTCATACTCTTACAAAAGATTTCAGTGACCTTGCTAATGATAATAGCTTTCATTTTAGATATTTCCTTTTGTGAAATTATGAAATTGCGCCTACATTATGTGGTATTTAGGTAGTTGTCTAATGTCACTGAAACTGTAGGGGGGGGGAAAAAATTAACAAGATCAGTAGTAACTCTAAGCCAGATCCAACAAAAGGCCTGGGCACATACAGGTTAGTCTGTGAAAAACTCAACTTCTAAACATACCTTATGTGGGGGCTCTACGTGTTTTTTCTAGACAAGGAGACCAGATACATGTGGATAGGCACATGCTCTATTTTTTTTAAACTAACATGCAGAGCATTCATAGACCTCATTTTTTATACCCGTAATGTTACCCATTAGATGCTTTAGAATGTCAGTTGGAAAATGGGAGACAGTTCAAATTGACTTGGCATTCTTATTATTTCAGGCTGTAGATACATCCATAACAATAATATGCTGCCCAGTTGTACTGTGTATGCCACACAAGTTTCCTGCATCATGCAGATGTTGGTAGCTCTACAATTCCACCCCCGATTTGAGAGAATTCAAAATTGTATGATCTAGCTCAGAGGAAAACTTTAAACTCAAGGGCTGCAAATAAAGTGCTGGGTCCATGCAGCCCAAATTGCCAGAATCGCAAGACAAGAAAAAGAAAGAACCACGCCTTTGGTGATCTAGTCTGGTGAACATGCCACTCAAATGGAACGAAAAGTACAGGGTGTTTATGTATTCCAAATTATCTGTTTCTAAGGAACCCTTATTAATAAGATTGAACTTCATTGTTCATGTTCACTTTCTAACAAGTAAAAGCGCAGAAGCCTAAGCCTAAGCTTCCTTTCTCAGACCTTGCTGAAGCAGGCCAACTATGATACAAAGGAGCAACGATAGATACTCTGATTCAAAATCTGCTGAGGACAAAGGATAGATACTCATCAGTTTAATAGACCCTGGACTGGGTTTGGAATGAAGTGGCAATTAAGTCTCCCAGCCCATTAGTTCTGATTTGATTAGTGTCTTTTTTTCCAAACTGGATGGTTATTTGTTAATTAATAACTAGACTTGGATCAGCTAGCTTCAAAAAGATTGTTGAAAAGCCATTGGAGAGTAATAATTGTTAAGTTGGGTTGTCTTATAATAATGAAGTCT
The DNA here is from genome assembly GCF_000687185.1 of Egretta garzetta. Lineage (NCBI taxonomy): Eukaryota > Metazoa > Chordata > Aves > Pelecaniformes > Ardeidae > Egretta > Egretta garzetta. Next base: position 3,987,963 of record NW_009258615.1, on the reverse strand, counting down.
GTGGCAAACAAAAATATACTTTTTACTTTCTGAATAAATTCCTATAAAACTATATTTGTTATGCTTCTGTGAACCGTTGTTACAGCAACTATTGCTAACTGTAGCTATTAGTTGCTACTTAAATTAGTCCAGTAGTATGAAAGTCTGTGTAAATCCCTGCAAGTATTGTTTACTTTAAATGCTAAGTTCGTAGCTTGCATTTTAGCTGCTACTGCAGTATGAAAAAGCTTATCTCGCTGTACGTAAAGAATCTTTCTGGAAATGGCCATAGTTCCAAATGCCACATGTATCCCTGATTTGGTGGTGGTGTTTGTTTACATCCTCTTAAGATAAATCAAGCTAGAACATATCATGAAGCTACCAGTAAGCATTTGAAAACAAAATTTGTATTAAACTTTAGAGCCTAATATTTTCTTAAATAGTTAGCTAACACCTTTTTCTGTAAGCCTATTCCTGTTCTTGAAGTTGCTTTAAAACTCAAAAGGAAAAGTCTGTTAGTACTCAACCACTCAGTAGTTTGTGTGTTAATAAAGTTTAGTGCAACCCAAGGCTAGTGCTAAAAAGGTTTCTATGCATTCAAACAGGCAGGGGACTGAAAATTACAAAAGCCATTTAAACTATCGTGTGATAAAATGGAAGTATTGACTGAGTTACAAGCAACAACTCCTATGCTTGTAAAATTTCTTGCTGTTAAACTTACTTGTTTCTACTAAATCAGTTTTCTCAAAACCCAGTAACAGGATGGGAGCAAAATAGAGGAGTGGACAAAGACTTGGGAAGTACATTAGATGAAGATTCATAGTATCTATGCAGTTATGATTGCCCATGAACAAAAGGGAGAGGTTTCTGTGAAGGGATTGCAATACTAGAGGTAGCAAAGCCTGCTCAACTTCAGAGAAAGGGTTTGAAGTCATCTAGGGTAGTTTGATAGGGTAAGATGTGTATTGCAAGCTTTAGATCTTTTGATCTTGGAGTAGGAATAATGTAAAGGACTGAGGAAAAACCTTGGTCAAATAGATGACATTCTGTCAGTGTATGCCTCTCCAATGCTTTCAGTAAAGAGTAAAAAGAGATGGGCAGCTGTTACAGTCACACTGATTTTGAATTTCCAAAATTTTTGTAGAATCATAGAACGTTTAGTTTGGAAAAGACCTTTAAGATCATCAAGTCCAACTGTTAACCAAACCCTGCCATTCCACCACTAAACCATGTTCCTAAGCAGCTCTAAGGAATGCAGTTTTGGACTGTACTACTGTATTCATGTGAAGAGACATCCAGGTTTATATTGCAGATGAAAAACCTAATCATGAACTCATTTGAGTGCAGAATCTTGAAATATGTACTCTATTCTACTAGTTAAAGAAAAGGTTTCTTCTTTGTTTTCTAGCTGTATCTCCTTTCAAGATTCTGCTTGTTATAAGAACCTTGTTACTTCAGTAAGTTGTTTTCCATAGACAAGCCATATCTGTTATTGAATCTGCTGCAACAGTTACAGAACAACAGCCAGAAATTACAACGGTCCTTCCAATTACGCTTTTTAAAATGTGTTGTATGTCCTATGTAGGTACACAAAATAGAAAACTCGGAAAGAAGCAGGGTTTGCTTAAACACTTCATCTAGGATACGTGCTTACCTTCTGACTTGTGACTGTGTAGGAAAGTGGTATGCTAGATTACCTCTAAAGATTACCATAAGCAATATGTTGAAATTTTAGTGACCATAATTTATAAATTTCTCTCTGTGGAAATATATTCTTCCCCTAACCCTGTTGTCATTCTTCACATGCCTTTTATTGACTGTAACAAGGCTCTTAGGAACATGTAATCAGACACAGTCAATAAGCTCTGCTTGAAGGTTTGCTCTTACGCGTTAGTTGAATGCTAATTTATTTAGCTGGGCTCTGTCTAAATGCCACGCATAAGTTGTATATTGCTCTTGCCTGGAAAACGTAGAACTTGCGTTGGGCCAGATGGTAAATTGGCAAGCTGGTACAACTAAACTATATAGAGGACTTGAGGGCAGAAGCAGGTTCTCCTTTCCATAGCTCGTTAAATTGCCATGCAGAGGATGAAACTGCTGGGAGTAGGTCCTTTCTATCAAAAAAAAAAAAAAAAGCAGATGTATCAAGTCATGCCTCTTAGCAAGCTTCCTTCTGCTAAGAACAAGAAAAGAGTTGGGAGAGTTTGCATAGACTGGATTGCACTTCATCCCCTGAACTGCTCTTTGACTAGGAAAACTGTGTGTTGTACCTTGCATCTAAGCCGATTAAAAAAAAATAATAATAATAATTCTTTGCTAATGTCACTAGTAAAGGACAGAAACTGAAATGCATAAACCTACAAAGATGATTATCCTCTGCTTTTGTTAACCAGCAGTTTAAAAATAGTAATATGCTCCAAACATGGTTAGTTGTTACAGCAGTAAAACAGCAGGGCAAGCATAAAATGTCCAAGGGACAAAACCTCCAATTCAAATATCTGTGTTCATTAAAAAAAAAAATCTTTCAATAAAATTTTAGACCTCAGTGGGATTAATTATGACAGAAAAATAAGTTCTTTTAACTCTGGCTGCTTTTGTGGCTTGTCCTTTTGTTTTTGCCAGTAACTGAGGGTTTTTTCCATCAATGAAGTATTGTGCATTACAGTTTTGATGTTATTCCAAAACATAGTTCAATAAGATCTGCTGAGGCTCCATCTGTTCTCACCATGAATAGGAAATACCACACATGATAGTGAGCAGGTGTATCCCTCCTATTACAGTCATGCTCAAAATCACTGCAGTATTGGATTGAGAAGGCAAAAACGTTTTAGTTCGCTACAGCTTTCTCCTGTATTTGCCAGTCTCTGTGTATGTGTCTGACAATCTGGCATCTCAAAATAATTTTGCTTTTCTTTAAGAGCCTCCAAATGTTTGCTTTTTCCTTGAAATTAACATTGTTCACAGCCCAGGACACAAGTTTTACATCTGATCCAGAATGACATATGGTATTTTAGCAACTTAGTGCCTATGTGTTTATGCTCACACTTTCTTTTTCTCTGGCCTAATAAATTTTGAGGGTGATTGCATACCTTAGATTTTTAATTATTCTTAAGTGCAAAGACAAACACAAACCGAGCAACCTAAAAATTTGTGTCTGTCAGCATGCTCAGTGCTCTAAAAAAGATTCTTGCTTTGCCTTGAGTAGAGGAGGGATTTCAATGCAGGTTTCTCCCTCTTATCTGAGTATCTTTCTGCCCCTTTACTCTGCGCTGGTGAGACCTCACCTGGAGCCCTGCAACCAGCTCTGGAGCCCTCAATACAAGAAGGACATGGAACTGTTGAAGCGTGTCCAGAGGAGGGCTACAAAAATGATCGGAGGGCTGGAGCACCTCTCTTATGAGGACAGGCTGAGGGACTTGGGCTTGTTCAGCCCGGAGAAGAGAAGGCTGCAGGGAGACCTGATTGCAGCCTTTCAGTACCTAAAGGGGGCCTATAGGAAAGATGGGGGCAAACTTTTTAGTAGGGCCAGCTGTGACGGACAAGGGGTAATGGTTTTAAACTAAACCAGGGTAGGTTTAGACTGGATATAAGGAAGAAATTCTGTATAATGAGGGTGGTGAAACACTGGAACAGGTTGCCCAGAGAGGCCCCATCCCTGGAAACATTCAAGACCAGGTTGGATGGGGCTCTGAGCAACCTGATCTGGTTAAAGATGTCCCTGCTCACTGCAGGGGGTTTGGACTAGATGAGTTCTAGGGGTCCCTTCCAACCCAAAGCATTCTATGGTTCTATCTTAAGCTACAGCAATAGAGACAGAGGAAAGATAGGGTCCACCATAGTTTCAAAAATGTAGCACCACAAGCTGTATTAGAATGTATATTTTGCAAAAGTTGAAAAGCACCATTAGGCACTTTAATTACATAGATTTATTAATTTTGTTTGGTTTTACACTTAGTATTCAAATAGAGGTGAATTTAACTGAAGTGCATGGTGGCACAGCAGCAAGGGCTGGTACCTGGGGCACAGCTGCTCCTCTCCCTGCCCTCCTGGGACAAGGAGGCCTTGGCATTCAATGTGCACCCCAGCATGCAGGCTGGTACATGTTATTGCAGCTTCCCTTTCACTCCAGGGCCATGCAAGCCCTGTGCCTGCTCCTCTGGGAGGCTGTGTCCTGGTTTCGGCTGGGATAGCATTAATTTTCTTTAGTAGCTGACATAGTGCTAGTTTTGGTTTCAGTGTGAGAATAATGTTGATAACTCACTGATGGTTTAGTTATTACTAAGTAGTGCTTAGACTAGTCAAGGACTTCCCAGGTGCACAAGAAGCTGGGAGGGGGCACAGCTAGGACAGGTCATACCAACTGGCCACAGGGCTATTCCATACCATATGGTGTCATGCTCAGTATATAAACTGGGGGAAGAAGAAGGAAGGGGGGACGTTCGCAGTGATGGCGTTTGTCTTCCCAAGTCACCGTTACGCGTCATGGAGCCCTGCTTTCCTGGGGATGGCTGAGCACCTGCCTGCCCATGGGAAGCAGTGAATGAATTCCTTGGTTTGCTCTGCTTGCATGCACATGGTTGCTTTACCTGTTGAACTGTCTTTATCTCAACCCATGAGTTTTCTCACTTTTACTCTTCCAATTCTCTCCCCCGTCTCATTGCGGGGGGGGGG
>NW_009258615.1:3953983-3983157 GCF_000687185.1 Egretta garzetta | reverse complement strand
TGATAAAACTGACAGTTGTAACTCCTGCCCCGCTAGATCTGGAGCTGTGACTGTTGGGTGCAATTCAGCCTGTTTTGTTCAGGCATCAGAGCCTGTGACAGCTCTTTTTGGTTTATGACACTGCTCATCAGGTTAAATGTTGAGAGGTGAATTCAAAGCGACAGAGGTGTAATGAAAGTACTCGGATAACCGGGGAGATGGAGAACCTCTCTTACAGGAGGAAGCTGAAAAAAGATGACTCATAGCATAGCAACACAGAAAGCAGGAGTGAGATACGATCAAGAGACAGAAGAAATTGTATCTAAGGTAAATGATCAGGTTGGCACAAGTAATGGGTTAAATTCTGTGTGAGTCAGCTTATGCTAGAAATTGATGAAGCTCTGAGACTATTTTCCAATAGGAGCAGGAAGAGGACAAAAAGAAATTCCCAAAGTTTTAAGGAGAAGTTTCATCAAATCATTAAAAGGATTGTTTAATGCATGGTAATGATGAACAAAGCTTACTTCTAGAGCTGTATGTCTGTGAAAGTTAAAGTCAATCTTTTTGTAATTAGCTTTGAATCTTTTGACAATGGAGGATTTAATGGTACAAAAGTACTATTTAGGTCCTTGAGCAATCCTCCCTGATGGAAATCCTAGGACTCCCATTTTGTTGATATCTTCATTTTCTTTTGAACATCACTTGTCTCTTAGAAGAAATGCTTTTCTGAATACTTTCAAATTTTCCATTTAATTTTATAGCTTCCCTACTTTAGGCATGCCCTGCTCCTTCCTTGGTTTTCAAAAGTAAAGAGTATATACAGCAATATTGAATGATTTTATTTTAGATAAAGTTGATCTTTAGTGGTTGTCTACCTATGTACAAATGTGATAATTAACGGAATAAAGAAAAAAGCCTACTGGCTCAAACAACTCAATTATTTCGTTGTGCATGTCATATTGTTAATTTGGAAAAAAAAAATAATCTAACAATGATGTAAAGGAGTTGCACTGTGGGAAAATTTGGTGGCTATCATTCTAATGGTGCCACACGCAACTTCCTTGAAGCCATGGGAGGGAGTTTAAACAGTGTGGTGATGATATTTGTGGGATAAAAATCTGTAGCTAGATTGTATTCAGTAAGTTCACTGCTGCTTCAGCAGCTCGCATGCTGTAGTGTGATGCCAGCCAGGTTGCTATTATGGCTCTGTAAACTTGGTTTCTCTGAACACTGTTATAATAAAGCAACAACAAAGAGTGGTATGCAATCTGATTTTTAATATTAATAAATGTTACACTCAGTATGATGTCTTTTTAAACAAATCCAAAGTTCAGGACACATTTGTTTGCAAAAAAAAAATAGTAGTCTGATAGCTTGCAAAACTTAAGTTCCATTTTCTATAAGACTAGTAAATAACAGTTTTCAGTCTGTAGGCATGTCCACTGGGACCACTGTCTGTATATCAGAAGATGTTCTTTTTGGTTTTTGCTTCCATTTTCTCATGGAAGCATGATTAGCTATCTTTTCAGTGCTATTTTAGCTCTAGAAATGAAGGAAATTTGAGAGGAGTGAAGTGTTATGCAGTTAACTCATTTGTAAGATAATGATCCTTCACCTTGATCATTGTGAATCTGTCCTTAGAGGGTACTGTGGTGGCCAAGAAAGTCAAAACTTTGGCAGCTACAGAGATGATTTTTTTTGATCTGGCCCTTTTTGCAGGGAGACAGAAGTGATTTATTGTGCCACATTCTCAGATCCAGTCATGTAAGTCAATGATTTTCCAGAGCGTATTTCCTGCAGTGTTATTCAGATAGAGAAATTTGTCAGTAGTTTTTCACTTGATGCTTTAACCAATTTTCAGTTCACCAAACTGAAACCAACCCCTTCCATTCCAAACTCAATAAGTGAAGTGCTTTTTGTTTGTTTGTTTGTTTTCTGTAGGTTCTTTTTCTTGTTCTTTTGATGCACAAGATCTAACCTCAAAAAAAAAAAAACAAAAAAACCCTGTATTTTATGATTTGATCATAACTCCTTCCAGTTTTACACCTGAATAAAGCACACCCAATTTTAGACATATGCATGGGCTTGTAAATACCAGGAAGCTTGGAGTCTAGTTCTGAAGGTTTGCAGATAATCTGTTCCTGATCCAACAAAACACTTAAGTGGAACCTTAGCTTTAACTAAAATAAATTGGTAAAGAAATTGGAGACTCTTTGTATGTTGAAGAGCTAAGATTGTACTTGAATTAATTTTTAAGTGTACCGTGGGGTTTGAGTCAGTTGGGACCAACTTTTCCTGAATGATGTATTTCTTACTATTTATTTACTCTACAGTTAATTCAGCACTTGAGATAAATGGTAAAGCTGCAGCATCAGCGACATTCTTTCTAAGCCTGCAAATGGTTAAAGTTTCCAGGCATTAAGGGGAAGCTCACTTTTTTTGTAGTTGAGCTAGGAACAGGATTTTACAAATAATAAATGGATGCTGTAGGTAATATTCTGTGGATCTGAACAAAAGTGTACTGGAATATGTTCTGAAACACTGATTGTGAAATATTGCTATTCTTACATCCTTTGGATGATCTTCTGAGTAAGAAAATTTCTTTTTACTGACAAAATAAGATGGCAAGCAAGGAATGCAGTTATTCGATACTGCTATTTAAAAACTCTTCAGCCACTGCAAGTTGAAAAGAATTTTTATGTAAGTGTATTTGTCTTAACTTCTGCAACTTTATTCTTAGCTCAAAATTTGGATCAATTGCATTAAGATGTTTTAATGTTTAAATATAAAATGTTTGGGGGTTTTGTTTCTTTTTTTAGTCTTAATTGTGGTCTTGCATCACGTATCTTGCAGACTTAAGGGAAAAAAGCCACTTCAAATTGGACACTTACACTCTGAGTAATGCTAACATGTAAATGGCCTTTTGGGATCTATAGATTTGATACTTTTATGGTGTTATTTATAGCTTCTAAAACGATGACCAGTTGAGCTACTTCCAAAAGCAAATAATACTTTTGAATTTGAGTCTGTACCCCATGCTTGTCTCTGTTTTGCTATGTATTCATCAGAAAAGATAAGAATGAGGAAAGACTAAGCCACAATCTTCTCTTGGATAACACTGTAAAAATCAATGAATTTACATATAGCAATAAAGGACTTGATTTATTTATGCAATTCATCAGTTCTATAGAAACAATGTCCATTTTTCTTATTCATGTGATATTAGGAATGCACTAAGAATTAGAAGAGCAGAACAACACAACTAAGATGTTTGGAGAATGTTTTTGGTTTTTTTTTTCCCCAGCAGACAATCTTGGCAGAAACCCTTGTACAGTCTAAAAGTAGACTTAGGTACTTCTCTGAAAGCACATGGTTTTGGAGGAACCTAATACAAAGTAAATTATCATGCACTGTACTCTTACTTTTTGCTTAGCCATAGCAAAAACAAGTGCTTCTGCATCACTAGTTAGAAATGTGCATATGCACTCACACATCCTGAAATTAATAGATAAGCAATATAGCATTAAGCAGGCTATATAAAAATAATGTAGGCATCTGTAGAAAAAAATAATGTGGAAAAGGAAGCTACTAGTCCAAGCTCATAGCGCATACTGTTCTGGAGATTCTGAGAAGAGTCAATAAACTGAAAGCAAGAGCAGACGGAAGAAATGCTACTGGAGAAAAACAGATTCTTGTGTTAAAAATTGGTAAGCGTAGAGTACTTCAGTACTTCTGAGTGCAGAGAAGGGACTAAGACTGAGAAAATAACTGTGGAAGAAAATTACTTTTTTTTTTTTAATATTTTTATGAAAATAGAGAGGCAACAAGCAAGAGTCTATGAGGTACCAACAGAATACTTGAAGGCAGTGAATAGGAGAGCTGCTTTTCCTGCTTTTTTTTCCCCTGCTGGATGGCAAACACTGTTCAAAACAAATTAAACAATAAAATTATATTTAGGTGATGTGCCTTTAACAAGTGAAAAATATATACTTTCCTATATAGTTGTTTTCTAACATTGATTTAATTAATTTTTATCAACTATTGATGATTTAGGGGAGTGGCAATTAGAGTCATCTTTACATGCATTGAAAATAACTTCCTTGCTTTTGTAACTCATTTCAAAATTTTGTAATAAACATAATTAGCTAGCACCCTTTGTAGCATTTCCAAATATATAAATGTCTTGTCTCACAAATATGTGCTTTCGAATCTAGTCTGTTTAGATCAGGACTCCCTTTAACCTTGGAGTTTTCAGTCACATGCTTAATTTACTCAGCAGCAAATTACTTTATCTTGCTGCTTTCTGGAATGAAAATTATCCTGCATGTCCATCTTAAGCCTCTACAAGTATTTTAAATATAATTAAACATTTGGTCCTGCTATGCTGTTATAATCCTGTGATCTAGATAATCTCTGAAGATCATTGTAAGACATGTCAGTAAGATGGCTGTAATAAAAGCAAAACAGTGACTGTGATTTTCTTTGAAAATTAGAAGTTCTCTTTAACAAAAAGTGCATCTTGGACTGCGACCTATCCCTTTTGTAGACTGCAGAAATGCAAATTAGGAATGGGTCTTAGAAACTTTAGAAGGCCACGCTTTGCACTGAAGTATTCTGTCAAATTATTTGGATAGACCCTTGATCCTGCAGCTCTTTGGTTCAGGCAGCAATACATATCTGTTGTACCCTCTAAGCTGTGCTTAAAGACCTAGCGGTGCAGCCAGGCACAGGATTCAGCCAGCAGCTCTGTACTTGTGTTCTTTTCTGTCTATGGCTAAAGGCACCTGAAAGTGTGCATGCACCTGAAGTATTATATCAAGGAAACTACAGTTTGTATTGGGGACAATGAGGTGGATAAAAAAAGGCCCGTTTGGATGACTAGGCTTAGTGAATAGTGGGTTGTACTCTACCTGGAGGCTGATAACAAGTGGACTGCCACAGGAATCTGTCCTGAGACCTGTCTCGTTTCACAGCTTTATCAGTAACCTGCAAAAAAGCGTGCTTGTGCTGCCAGCACGTTTGCAGGTGATTCCAAAACTGTGTGAGCTGCAAGGTAGAGAGGCCTAGGCAGATTGGAGGAATGGGCCAGCAGGAATCTTGTGAAATGCAATAAGGAGAAATGCCAAATCCTGCGCTTGGGAAGGAGTATGTGCTGGGGAGCAGCTCTGCTGGAAAGTGTCTGGGGGTCCTGGTAGACAGCAAGCTGAATGTGCCGCCTGGGGCATGTTGCTCTCTTGAACAAGGCTGGGCTAGGAGTGTCCCAGGCTGTATCAACAGGAAGGATTGCAGCTAGTGGATTGGGGAAAGTGATTATTACTCTAATTAGACTGCATCTGGAGTGCTGCGTCCAGGTTTGGTCCTCTAATACAAGGTGATGTTAAACAGAAGCGAGTTTGGTGTGGGGCTGGAGCATGTGTCCACTGAGGAGAGGCTGAGGGAGCTGAGCTTCTTCAGACTGGAGAAGAGACAGCTTCAGGAGGACCGAACAGCAGCACCCAGCACCTAAAAGGAGGTCATAGAGAAGACAGCCAGCTTCTTCATAGGGCTCCATGGCAGAATTACAAGAGATAATGGTCACAAATTGAAATAAGAGAAGTTCTGACTTTTTGCAAAGACAGTCAAGCAGTGGGGCTGGCTGCCCAGAGGGATGCAGTCTCCATCCTTGGAGGTTTTCATAATGCGAATGGGTCAGTCCCCAAACACCCTGGCCTGATCCATAGCTGGCACAGCTTTGAGCAGGAGGTTGGACTAGACACTTCCTGAAGTCCCTTTCAACCTTCATTATCCTGTGATTTTTATCAAAGGATCAAATGCAGCTTCTGAGAATGTTTTGTTTCTTAATATTTGCACAACTTAACATGCAAACTTCTGATATAATCTAGGCTCATTTTGCTAGTACAAAGCCAGAACATGTACATCCCCATTCTTCACAACAGCCAACATCATTCTTAGCGTCTAGTTTTATGAGAATTAATTTTGAAAGTTCTGTTTAAACTTAATTAGATTTATGCTGTAAATGTGAGAGAAAATTCTGCTTTTCGCTGGTAAAATTAATTCCACCATTAATTAATTCTCTTGTATTAGTTTAGAAGATGATTTTCATCTGTGGCTGTAGGAAAGTAACAAACATATCTGCTCTTGGGAAGTTTCATCTGATGCTTGCACCAGTTTGGCAGTTAATTTACTGGCAGCTGCTTTTTGATCTTCTAAGATCAATGACACTGGAAACTTCTGTTAATTCTGTAGTAGAATCTGACCTCCAACAATTACTGTTACCTCTTGCTGTTACCTACGCTTGCTCTGCTAGGAGAAAACAGATGTTTCTTCAGCTAGATCAGAGTTGTTCTTAACAGCCCCACTGTCTTCATACCACCCACAGCATTGAGGGATCTTTCATAGCCAAAAGCCTACTGTGGAGACAGACTGTGAGGAAACCATATTCGATATCCCCTTCCTTCTCTTGGGCCACATAATACATATTCTGAAGCATGTGAGTGTGTATTCCTGCAACCTGAGTGTATGTAGCCATTAATGTGCTTTGGTTTGACTCTGAGTGTGAGTTGAAGAGCTGTGTATGAGAGCAGGAATAGGCAGCATCATCATCTTTGGCTGATTAGGAGACCAGAAAGAGTGGGCTGTGGGTGTCTGAGAACACCAGTGAACTGAGGAAAGGACTGTGTTATCTGGCAGCCATCTATTTATAAATGAGATGGATTTGACATGGAGTGGTTTGGGTTTTCCTTGGGGAATTTGTTTTGTTTGAAGTGTGATAGCATCTCCTGAGGGCAGCTAATGATCCTGATCATACAAGTATAAATTTTTTGCACCCTAAAATCACTGTATGAGGCAATCTAATATACAATTAATGCTCCTCTGTCTCACCTCTATTGTAACAGCAAGAAACTATACATGTGCTTTTAAGCCTACCTTTCTTCCTTTTATGTTTTCAGGGCCTTTATCCCCATATCTCATATTCCTCGCAGAAAAAAAGTTTCACTTAACTGCTCCATGACTATAGGGAGTACTCCCTTCGCACTACTTTTCATTAATGGCCTTTTCTTAAATTTTTCAGTCTTCGTTCTCTGGTTTTGCAGGGCATTTTTTTGGTTGGTTTGTTTGTGTGTGTTTGTTTTGTTTTGTTTTTTAAAAAAGTTCTCTGGTTTTGCAGGGCATTTTTTTGGTTGGTGTGTTTGTTTTGTTTTGTTTTTTAAAAAAAGTTAGTGGAAGCAGCTGTAGAAGTATGGGGAGGAAGATTAAATCAGGCATCAAAAGGGAGGGTCTGCTTCTATAGATGAGGTAAGCCAGGAGCTGATGCTGTTCCCAGCACAGGCAGTGCCCTCATGGACCAGGGCATGGCCCCACAGGGGCTGAGCAGGACAGGGATGCTGATGAAAAGTCACTGTCAACCATGCAGATGTCATCAGAGAAGGTGATGTAACAAGTCAAGCCTGGGAGGTCAATCTGGAAAGTCCAGTCAGGAACAGAGGGGAGATAGCTGTGGATACTTCTAACATAGGTTCAAGGCTCAGCAAGGAAATAGGGCTAGAAATGGGTATGACCATGACATAGCTCAGGCAAGCTGCCCAGGCCTGAGCTGAACTGGAGCCCCTGGGCCCATGCAGAGGTCTGAAGGGTGCTGGTATCGCACCCATACCTGATCAAAAGACTTTGGTGGTTGGCAGGAGTGGCCTCAGGTGGGTGATGCTCCCCTGACCTGCTGGGACTTCTGAGGCTGTATCTTTGAGGGGTACCAGTAAAATTTAACAAGGAATGCGCGTTAACAGGGGCCAGTTTCTAAGGTCAAAGCACAGACTGCAGGTTTAAAAATTTTTTGAACACTAGTCATAACTCTTAGTAACAGGAAAAAATATCTTTAATAAAACATATCATTTGTGTCCACTTTAAATGTCTTTTTAATCTATGGCACGTGCCTGAGTGCAGAAAACTGGTATCTCACAGATAGAGTGGCCATGAGTTGTTCTGCAGTGTTTTTTCTCTTGGGATCATTTTAGAGAAACACCTTGAACTTTTTAAAAAAATTATATTATACACCTTCCTGTCACTATGTTTTTTACTTTTTTGTTTTGAATAACTTCTTTCAGTTCACGATCCAGTGGAAGGGTTCAGTAGCTGGATATGTAGCAAACACAGCAATTGCCTTGAAGAAATTAAAGTATGATGAACTCTGTTAAGGTAACTCAAACTAGGGCTATTTTATTTATGAATGAGTATTGAACACAGAGGAGTATAATGTACTTTCACAAGATGAATTTTACATTTTGATCATTAGATAGTTTGGTTTGGCTTTTCAGCAAGACATCCCTGCACTTGCTTTTCCTATTGACAAAAGAAAAACAGTGTAGAAATAAATGCTACTGATGTGAAAAATCTTGTAATGCAAGTACAAATATGACGGAGGCTTTTGACAGACATTTGTGTTGATTCACGAGTTACATCTTCTTACTGGTAAATATAATAGTTACAAACTTGAGCAGAAAGTTGTCAATTGGTTTCATTGATAAGCAGATCACAAAAATGAGAGTTTGCATGTCTATGCAGAAAGCAATCCCACGTTTGTTCAAGATACACAATGATTAAGAATTCAGGTATATCAGAACTAAAAGTTTGTATTACTTAGACAGTATAATTCTTAAAGTGGAAACTTATTCTTGGGTGATACAAAGTTCTTTAATAACTGTGCTATTGGAGGAAACATCTGCAATTCTTCTCGTTGTCGTCTTCACAAAATATGTCCGAGCTATATCCTAAGATACAATTACTCATCCCTTAATGTAGCAAAAGGAAAATTAAGCACACATGAATTGAGCATTCTTAGACTAGAAGTCACTACTAAAACAAGTTAGAGCTAAAATTTTAATTATTCTCTGGAGATAGATATTGTAGTAATTTTCAGTTTTCAAGAAAAAATGTTCATGAGAAATTGCATTTGTAGATAACTTTCAAATATGACTATTGATAACTATCAAGTAATCATCAGATACATGTAGTAAAACTATGTATTCTTCTTTTTTTTTCCCCTGTAGAAAACGTGTATGTAAATTATTTTGGTGGTAGTTTCACTAACCGCTGTTGTCTTTGCTGAGCATGTCTTAGGTCTTGCAATGCCAATCAGGTAGAATTTACAAATAACAAATAAATTGCCTGAGTTGTTCTGCTACTCCATAGTCTCGATAGGTTTCCACTTGGTCGTGTCTGATGTTTTTATTGGGTGATTAAGTCACTATTTTAAATTTTTCCAAGGAGATTTGTGACTTGAATTAAAAACTAAAGAAACAAAATTCTCTCAGCAAAGTGCGTATTAGAAAAGGAATTGCACCCACTCAAGTTTCTACTTCTGGGCCTTAATGGTGTTTCCTAACCTTCTCCTTCCTCACATGATGTTTTTAAGAAAAATCTCCCTATATTTTCTCAAATGAAGCTCTTAATTTTGTATGTGAATTGTCAAGGGCCTTTCTTTTTCTCAGCATGTTTGCTTTTTTTTTTCCCTGAGAGCACAGTTGGCTATGTGATTTCTGCTCCCCGTTAGCGTATTAGATGTGATTTGGTGGTATGTAACCCCTCATTAACTGAACTAGTAAACATAGAAATAGCTGCAGAAAGGACTGAAGCAAAAGAAATCTGAGCAACCTCAGAGCAGAGAGATTCAAAACCATATTTAAAGTCATGTTAGCAGGAGAAAAGCTTCTTGCAAAGTTTTTATCTTTTTTAAAACATCAGAGCAGACCTGCTTTAAGCTGCGAGTGATTCTGTCACCTGCTGAAACCAAGATGCTGTGCTCCATTTTGACTTAATCCCAGAGAGTTAGCATTAATTTTTCCGTATACCATTAAAAGTATAAATGGCTGTCATCTGCTTCGCGGAGGTAAATGGGGCTACTTTTCAGGCTTGGGAACATGGGCCGTGAATCCCAAGAGAATGGGTTTAAAAAAAGCTTCTAAAATGTAACATTTCATCACAGCTAGAGAACTTTCTGCTTCCCAAAAAGCAAAATTATTCAGGAGTATTCTGAAGATACTAATCTGGGTAAGAGTGCATTTTGTAGAGTTTTTTTTTCTACTATAGTAAAACGATGTGAAAACAGCAATCTTATAGTAGGTTTGATTCAGTATGTGTGTGACAAATGCATCAAATCATATTCTATAGGTGAGTTTATTCAAAAGATAATAAATTTGCAATTAATATTGAAAATGAGCTTCTAGAATCTGAAATTTAAAATAATCCAATTTCTATGCAAAATGTCACTGTTATCAGTTTTTACTCCAGTAATTGCCACTTGATATCAGTGAGACTATAGCATTATTAATTTCTATTATATCCTTTTTAAAATGGTGGATGTTCAAGGAATCTCTTCAAATTCTACTTTTGTGCAGATGCTGGTGAAGCAATGTCAAAGGAGCATTTTAATGCCAAATCAGCAATGTGTTTTATTAAGTTAGATATCTGTCCCTTGAAAAATATTTATAGAATGCAATTTTTTTATTCTCCTAAGCTTCTCAAGAGATTTTTTTTTTTTGCTCAGTATTATCTAATCTAGGGATATGGCTTTTCTTATAAGAACAGGAACAGTATATCACCACTAATTCTCTTCAGTTTTTCTTTTGACTGTAATAAACTTATTTAGCTATGGTTTTGACATACAAAATCTATGACAATGTATGTTCACTTGTTTCCCCACTTGTGGGTGGGTGGTTTTGTAGGGGGTTTTTTAGGCACTGTCCCTGTCATGTTAGCACTACAGTACTTCTACGTATTACTCTGTTATGATTTATAGGTAGTTTACAGTATTATATTATAGCACCTATTTTTCAGGATTTTTTTTAAAACTCTTTACCAACAAACATTTACAAAAATGAATATTTTTTTCTAAGCATTGTGGTATAATATAACAGAGCAGTGATTATTTGTGATAGCCTGTAGTAATAAGAAATCACATTTCAGTCTCCTTGAAAATCTTTTCTCAAATGTATTCTCAAAACTGCCTTAAATGCCTTCCCCTGTATGAAGTGTAGTCACAACCACTTTCTTGTTTCAACAAATGTTTTTGTCTGCAGTGTAAGATGAAAAGAATATATGCTTTTCTTGAGTTGATTTTGAATGTTTTTTTTAAATATTACCTCACAGTTCGGGTTTGTGGGTTTGGGGAGGTTTTTTGGAGGGTCTTTTTTTTCTGTTTTTTTTGTGGGTGTGTTTTTTTCTTTTTGTGTTTTTTTTTTGTTTTTTTTGTTTTTTTGGGGGAGCGGGGGGTGTTGGGGTTTGGTTCTGGTTTTTTTAGGAAAAATGCAATAGTAATAGTCAATACTTTTATAAAGCTATATTAAGAGTGATTCCAAGTCCAGGTTAGGTATAATAGGTAAATTCAAAATAAACCATTTTGAAAGATTAACTAAAAAATCTCTCATCGGTTCCTAGATGCCAACTTCCTTGGCAGCATAAATACTGCATCCATCCTGTTTTGCATGACATGTGTTGGTATAAGTTGTGCTACTGTTGGGTGAAGGAGTACAGATGAGGAACAGGAATGTTCTGCTCAGTCTGTGACCTGTGGCATGGTCTTGGGCAAGTCACTTGACAATGCCTTATCTGGCCCTTTGTAAGTGGTATATACTGCTTATGCTGCGCTTGTAAAGGAACAAAAACTGGGAAGAAGATGTATGGCCCATTAGATGCTCTACACTGAATGGTGGCAGGTAGCTACGCAATCCATGGCAAATGTAAGATGGCTGATTTCAGTGTAGTTAATGTTACAGGTCTGCACGTTAGATTGCTCACTAACTTGAATCATCCTCTTCTTACCTTGTTGAATGTAAGGTTTAAAAAGTCTTTAAGTACATGACATTGTATTGATCTACTTAGCGGTGTCCCTGCTCGCTGCAGGGGGGTTGGACTAGATGACCTCTAGGGGTCCCTTCCAGCCCAAAACATTCTATGATTCTATGATTCTACGACATTATACGCTGCTATAATAGTGTGTTTGTTAATGTAATGAATAAATGAAATCTTAGCAAATTTTGGTTCAGTTTTGCTCTTTGGGCCCTGATAGAAGGTTTAGAATACATCATAGAGGCTTGAACAAAAGTCGTAATAAAAAAACAGATTTGGGTTGATCCTCAGATTAATTTCCTTCCTGCGTAGTCAGTGTTGTCAAATGAACATTATAACCTATGCCTTGCCCAGCTTCAGTTGGACAAACTCCTTTTTCTAAAGGTATAGTGTTTTGGGTCAGTTATTTTTTTTTCTGGTGTTTGAAAATGTAGGTAGAGAAATACATGCTTCTCTCTACTTTGAAAGCATGACTTAAATAATAAAAAATTGAAAATGTAGGTAGAGAAATACATGCTTCTCTGTACTTTGAAAGCATGACTTAAATAACAAAAAATTAATGTCCTGGTGCATTGTGATGGGTGAATACTTAGGAAGAAGAACAAAGGGTATTTATCATTCAAATGGTTCCTATTTTGAAAGTGACTCCAGCTGAGAGGATTTAACTGAAAACCAAAAGAAAAATATGAGTATTTTTATCTTATTTACTGAAAGAAGGAAGTCTTGAGTAGTCAGCCAAATACTGCTTGCTTTCTTCTGATGAACTGGATCCTGCAAATCCTTCATTATTCTGGAAATCCAATATGTCACTAGGAATGGAAAAGTAAATTTGTGATTAAAGCCCAAGAATGGAAAGCTGATCTGGCCTCTACTTATAGCTTTTCTGTTTAATTTTGTGATCTAAATGTTTCTGAGCCTGTGTTTACACCTTTGGCCTCTGCTTTACAATGACTCTGAGACATCAAGGTAACTTCTCTTATTTCTACTTAGTGCTGGTGGAACTTCGTCCTTAAGTTAATCCATAGTCTGACAACACAATCTCAACAGACCCTATACATTCAGACCTGCTCAGAAATATCTTGTGAATGCCTCCTAAGATCCGATTATGGAAAACTTTGAAGATGATTTTCACAAAGAAGCCAATATTTATTTAATATGCTGTGCACCGTGATGTGCAATTCATAATTTCTTATGTACAGAATATTACCAATAGAATGTATGCCTATGCTTCAGAGGTCCCACGATTATTATGGCCATGATCAGACCCCATTTTTCTTGTTTTATCAATATATGAAGTTATGCCAGTATGAGTGTGTTGCGCTTTCTCTTTCCTAAGGTAAATGTGATAAAGCCAGCAAGTTTACCTAATATTTGAGATTAAGGCAAAATAAGTCTAAAACTACATCAGAAACTTTTTTTGTTCATTAATTAGTTAATAGATGCTTTTTGAAAACTAAGCTATATATATAGTGTATTTTCATTTTTGGCTAGACTGTTTGACTACTGTGATACCCAGTAAAAGGAAAATTCTATTGATTTACTCTTTCCAAAGATCTGTATCTGCAGAATACTGTCTCGTTATGATCTCTGCATCTTTACTGTTCAAGAGGTTTATTAAAAAACTCTGGTGTGAAACTTTTTCAATATGAGTATTACTCATGGCTGTTGTAGTTATGACCCATTGTGTTTGAAAAATTGTATACAAACTTGGTAGAATAAAACCCATATTAATTTACCAGAACTAGATATTTAGTCCTAAGGATATCATTACTACCTCATTGCCAACATTGCCACTAATTTTACTGTAGTGTTTTGGATGTGTGCGTTTGAGTGTGGGAAAACAATTTGTGTTCTTTTTCTGACAGTCTAGTAAAGTTAGATTGGTGGGAGAAAGATAATAATCACAGTAATTCAAACTTCTTTCATGTTGCGATCAAGCTAGATCTCAGAAAGTTACCTTTTTCGGTAAAGCAGCATAATTTCAATACACAGGTGAGCAAACTAAGGCCAAAAGTGAAATGCCTTGCTCAGATAGCCAGAAATCCTGGAGCACAGGTGTGGAAAAGAGACTGAGTCTTTGAGTAGGTTTTAACCCCTGCCCTCATTAAGCAACCAAAGCCTGCCTTGCCTCCGTTATCCTTCTTTCTAAGGACATGTGTTTTTAATACCTAAAAATTAAGTGGTGAATTGTAGTGAATGGGGCTACATCTGGATGGCGACCGGTCACCAGCAGTGTTCCTCGGGGCTTAATTCTAGGGCCAGTTCTGCTCAACATTCTTATCAATGCTGACGGTACCAAACAGGGAGGTGCTGTTAACAGAGGGATCTTGATAGGTCAGAGCATTGGACAATCATCAATGACATGAAATTTAACAAGTCCAAGTGCTGGATACAGCACTTAGGACAGAGTAACACCAGGCACAAGTATAAACTGGGTTGTCAGCAGGCTCCATAGGAGTCAGCAGTGTGCTCTGGCAGCAAAGAGGGCAACCCACATCCTGGGGTGCATCAAACACAGCATAACCAGCTGGTCAAAAGAGGCGATTATCCCGCTGTATTCAGCATTGGTGCAGCCTCACCTTGAGTCCTGTGTGCGGTTTTGGCCCCCACAATTTAGGAAGGGTGTTAAAAACCTTGAACATGTCCAGAGGAGGGCAGCAAAGCTGGTGAAAGGGCTGGAAGGCATGTCCCGTGAGGAGTGGCTGAGGGGACTGGGTTTGTCTAGTATGGGGAAAAGGAGGCTGAGGGGTGACCTTATTGCTCCCTACAGCTTCCTGAGGAGGGGACGTGGAGAGGGAGGTGCTGAGCTCTTCTCCCTGGTATCCAGTGACAGGACACATGGGAATAGTTCAAAGCTGTGTCAGGGGAGGTTCAGACTTGACATTAGGAGGCATTTCCTTACTGAGAGGGTGGTCAAACACTGAACAGGCTTCCTAGAGAGGAGGTCAATGGCCCCAAGCCTGTCAGTGTTTAAGAACAGCATTTGAACAGTGCCCTTAATGATATTTGGTCAGCCCTGAAGTGGTTGAGCAGTTGGACTGGATGACTGTTGTAGGTCCCTTCCAGCTGAAAAACTCTGTTCTGTTCTATTCAATGTATTTTTCATGGGGGAAAAAGCTGCAAGAAAATTATCAAATTCTGTACTAAGTTTTGGATTGTGAAATTATTATTAAAGAGAAAAGTTAATTCAATGTAGCCAAGCGTTGTTTCTTTGTCTGAAGTTTTACAGCAATATGCTCATCAACAGCCATATCCTCTATGAAGACAAAGATATTCCTTCACCCTATGGGTTATTAGAGTGGCTCAAAGCAGCTACCCGCATTTTCAGTCATGGAAGCAGTCCCTTAACTTTTGCCTGTGTCTGGATAGCTTTTACACAGTATATGGCTTCTTCCTGCCAGAAAGTTCTTGGAATTGACTCCTTCCAGTTACTTTGCTAATATATTGGAGCTAATTGGATCCTGACTGCCTTTTTTTTTTTATCACAGTAAATTTCAGAAGTGGAGTTATGAGGTTTTTCTTATTTTTCGGTATCTAGCCTGTCATTGAGGTTCACTGATGAGACAGTCTAGGGTTTTGACATGGATTTGTGAGTCTCCTGGCAAGTAATAAAGATCAAGAGAGATTTGTTGTCATCATTAGCACCTTGTCATGCTAAAGGTTAGATGTTTCTCTCACATCAGTTATAAGATTCTATTTCTAGGAGGCAACCACTAAAGCTGTGGTTGAAGAAGAGATCTTTTTTTCTTTTCGCACAATCTCGAGTCAGTTGTGACACCAACTGGCACATTATTTGCAGTTTCTTAAAATCATTTCCACTCTTCTTTTAGCCTGATATGCTATGCTCTTCCCTTAAGTCAAATTAGTTTACATAGACAATAAAACTCAATTGTATTAATACATTCAGATTTATCTGCAACTTTTGGTATCACTGACCAAAACTTTTTTTTGACTTCTCAAAGTTGCAGTAAACCATATAATCTTTTTGGATACTGCTTTATCCTCCATGGAACTTTTGGACAGTTCCCACCACGCCAACCTGTGCAAGAAAGCGCTGTTTGCATGCTACAGTGCTCGGCCTGCAGCCCTCTCCAATGGCAAGTTTTCTTTTCCAACCATCCATCAGCAAAAATGCTGGCATGAAATGAAATGCATCTCCTCTCAGATAACATTGAGAGCACTACCGGAGTGCAAGAGAATCTTGACAGCATTTCAGAAATGTTTTCTTTGGAAAAAAAGTTAATCTTTTTGTTTAAATAAGAATTCCTGTTTGAAATGACTATGCACTGATCATAACTCCTATATAACATTAACCAAAGATGCATTATTAGAAAACACTGTAATTTAATTGATTACTGAACCAAATCATATCCCGCACATGTTTTTCCTCTGAAAAAGATAGTTTCCACTTCTTTACAAAGCTGACAGTCCTCTCTGCCAGTGCTGTCTGTGTTTCATAAATCTTGTATTTCTTGCTACTGAGATATCGCCACATCTGTTATAGAGGTTCTCTGGTCAGTCAGATAATTTCTGTTTATAGCTGGTTTTACAAAGCATATAAATTATGCAATACACCAGGAGGAGACTGTTCTTATAATGAAATTCTGAATTTAAGATGCATACTACAGCATGCACAGCAAAACTGCAGGGTGAAGGTAAAGTTCAGTTAGGAAATAGGACTACTAAATAATGTAGTTAATTAACAGTAGTACAATTTGTTTTCTTTAAATAGAATATTAATAAATGATCCACATTCTAACAGCTAAAAGACCATTCAACAGACAGCTGATGCACTTCTGCATTGTTACTTAAATCATTAATACCACGCTGGAAGGTACTATTTTAGATGGTATGACAATTATCACTTATTTCAGGTCTGTCCTTATCTGGAGATATAAATTGAATTACAAATTCATAGTATTTAAATTAATTAGACACCAAACTTCCATTAATAATCAAAATCTAATTCACACAGCCCATGTAAGCATGCAATAAAAAAGTATTTTTTGTTTGTTTTTGTTATGTGTTGATGGGCACAGTCTTTAACTGCAGCAGGTGAATTTAGTTGAAACAATAGCAAAGTTATCACTGATGTCTCTGTGGCCAGGAATTAATCTATTTTGAAGATTTTCTTTGAGATGTTCAGAAAAATGAAATACGGAAACAAATTCTCTCAGAGGTGGATTGCTCACACTTTTTACACTTTTAAGTTAAAATAACTTTTTGGTCTTTTCTGTCATGTCTCATTTAATGAAATTTTTATCATCCTAAACATATCTCCAGTTCTGAGGAAATTGAGCAGATGAGTCATGAGGCTCTAAATGAGGTGTTCATGATGAGAACACTGGAACAGCCTTTGAGCAAAAAGCCGTGTTTGAAAACTTGGATTGTTCTCAAGAACAGCACGTTAGACGTGCCATACCTGCTTTCAAAACAGCTCCGCTAACGGTGATCCTGCTTCTGTCCCTCTATTGCCCAGCAGGAAACTTAACACAACAAGGATGTTCCACACAGGCAGGATGTGCCTGAGATGGGAATAGAAAAGATTTATGAATGTGTACATGTCAGCTTACTGTGGATACCAATCAACTCTCCTGTAACAAAGGAATTTAGTGACAAAATGCAGCTAAACAGCTGCAAAAAGTGTTGAAACATAATTTATTAATCCCTGTAATTCTTGATAAAATGCATTACCTCTTCTCAGTGATATTTCATTCATTGGTAATTGTTTTTGATATAGAAGATGCAATAGGAATGTATGGGAATAATACATTATTAAACTATATTTGTACATCTTAAACTGCTTTTTCTACTGCATAAGACAGCAAAAAAAAGCTATTTAAAAGTGTATTATTATTTATGAAAATAATCAGTATAATGCAGCAGCAGGAAAGCCTGCAATTGTGTATGTAAGGAGATGGTGCTACTAAACCAGCTGGGGTTACTGCACTCTAATGCTTGTGAATTAATAATATTTGAATGTGCACTGTAATTACGATAGTAGTAAGAATCCAGAGAATTGGAAAAGAATATTTGAAACTTTGCATAGTTCCAAATTTGTTCACTATTTGTAGAGTGCCTCTGTCAGGGCAGGATTTTTCTCCACAATACTGTGATCAAGTTTCTGTTCTGCATTTGTTCAATTAAATGCTTCATGAAATTTAAGTCAGTTTGACAATATGCTGGCTGGAATGCGTGGAAGGGGTGAAAAAAATCCTCCAAACCATTACAGCAAGTAATCTTTCCCACTATATTGATCATGCTGGATTCTGTGCTTAAATAACTGTACTAGAGAAAAGAAATAATAGCCTAATGCAATATGCCAGGATGCACGCTAAATACGCTTGGAGATTGAATCTTAATGACTCAAAATTCCAGCTGATTAGAGAATTGTCTCTTGAATGTGCTTTTGTATATATCAGCAGCTGTGCCCAGACCTCTACAAGAATGCTGTTGGTTGGAATTTGGGGGCCTTTCATTAGTATAAAGTTGAATCCAGCTTTACTTGAATCAGAGTTGAGGCAGAGACTATATCAATGTTAATAAGTAATGCAATCACAAATAGCTTGGTAAATTTAAGCATTTTTTTTTCCTATTGGGAGGGCCAATAAGAAATCAGTGTCCCACCAAAAAGGCAACTGATGGGAGGGTGAAAGTGCCCAATTCCAGACCCCCAGCATTTCCCACTGCTCCTGTTGAGGGAGAAAACCAATTCCCATTCCCGGTGGAGCAGCGAACGACCCGGGAAAAGTGAAAAATCTCAAGGAGGAAAACAGCGATATTGTCTCCCAAATGGCTGGGCATGTGGGATAGCAGCAGGTGAGGGCTGGATGTGGGCAGGGTGGACAAGGGGGAACTGATATCTATGAGGATGGATAGATGTCAAGGAAACTGTGAAATCTCTGTTTAGGACTTCCCCTTGGGCAAGACAGCATACAGAGAAAGCTGTTTCAT
Source organism: Egretta garzetta (assembly GCF_000687185.1). Taxonomy (NCBI): domain Eukaryota; kingdom Metazoa; phylum Chordata; class Aves; order Pelecaniformes; family Ardeidae; genus Egretta; species Egretta garzetta. Next base: position 3,964,383 of record NW_009258615.1, on the reverse strand, counting down.
TCTGCCTGTGTTCTCCACCCTCCCCTCCGTTTATTTCTGAAATACAGTAGACCTATCAATATGTAATTAGAAGGGAGTTTTCTCAGCTCTTTAATAGGCACAAAGACATATCTGAATAAATGTCTGACTTAGGACTTCTGAGAAGCAGTCCATCCATTTGGGCTTCAAAACACTGATCTCCTTTATAAGGGTTATCTGTAAGAGAAGTAGTAGTGTTGGGGGGTTTGAGGGTTTGTTGTTGGTTTTTTTTTACACAGCAGCCTAGCAGTAAAAGCTGGGCAGGCTTGTGGGATCAAAAAGAATGAGCAAGAGCAACCTGATTCTGTAGCCTAGAAAAAAGGCTACTCGCCAGTAGTGTGAAGTCCTGAGTTTGTGCCATTCTTTAGTGCTTGCCACACGTTTTCCATTTAGGATTACTCTAATTAACTGGATAAGGACAATCTGAAACACAGGCAAGAGAACTTCAAACTTAGGCAAGTGTAGGAAGTCTGCATTTGGCTTGTCGTAACTATGATAAATGTAACAAAGTGATAGTTTGATTACGGTTTCATGTTACTAAGTGGTAGAATAATTATTGTGCTATTCAATATTTTAAGTTAGGGGTTTAAGAAATATTATTCATCCATTATATTTGTCATTAGTTGTATAGAACAAATTAATTTATTTTTAATTTTATCCTCAACAGCTATATAAGTAAAACAAATTCATTTTCTATTGTGAATGAATACTATGAAAAAAGCTCTTTATCGTACAGATTTTTCCCCACTTGCTTTAATCACTAATTTGACAATCTATTTAGTATTTTTAAACATAGGGAGCCAAATCTTTTAAAAGCAGCATACCTTTCACCCTTTTGCTTAATTTCTGTGTGCAGCAATGGGTTAAGCTAATAAGATGACAAAAATATGAGTAGAGATGAAAAAAAGCTCAACAAGCAAAATTCAAAGTAAAAATGGTGTTGGATGTTGGTGAGGGAATTGTAAGCATTAGTGGGTAGTGATGACAAAATAGCAATAACTCGCATTTCAATGGCTATTATAAAAGGATCCGAAATAATTTAGAAATATTAACAGTGTGAGCCTTACAATTGAGTATTTTCCTGAGAGAATGAAGATAACACTTCACCGCCCCACCATGGTGGTATTTTGGCAAGGGTGGGTTTTGGTTTTCTGAAGGTAGCGCAAGAGCTCTTGCTTTCACTCCTGGACCATGCAGCATTTGAACAAGGACTTACTGTAGATTTCTATTGTATGCGAAATCCCTGTAAATATAAAATATTACATTAAGTACATAGATATTTGCGTACTTATGTCATCCCTAGTGTACTGCTTATTAAGTATGGCCAAGTCAAAAAATCTGCGAAGGACAGAAAGGCATAGCGTATGAAACTAGTTTTAAAACAACATTTATCTTTCCATACTTTACATCCTTTCTCTTGGAATGCTCATTGCATAATATTCATAATATAAAGGAATTATCCTGTCTACAAGGAGGCTGTGTCATTTTTATTTTTACCACATTCACAGCCATTACAACCTGTCAATGTAGGAGTATTCTTCAACTATCCTTTTTTTTAATATTGATGTGAAATTATTATTGTCAATGTATCTAAATAGAATAGTATTTGTAAACAACAGAATTCCTGTTGGGGTGTGCAGCTTCTTTCTTTTCATTACCAGTATCTCCTAATGGATGTAGCTCAGCTCAGGTTCTGCTCCTGTCTGTCATGTCATGCCAATGGATGTGGCTTTTCTTCCAACTTTTTTTCCCCGCTCTTTAAAACTTTTGATACAATACTTAAAACATGTAGGAAATATCTGTCAAGTTAATGTCAGAGCTGGTGAGTGTGTTTGGTTTTTGTTTTTTTTGTTTTGTTTTTTTTTTTTTCCTGAATCAGGTAAACCTGCTTTTGAACTTCAAAGGAATGAAACTCTTTTCTAAAACATTTAGCAATGCCCTTTTATTCTACTTCCTTCTGTAACACTGGTGCCACATATTGTTTACGCGAGGAGTGAATACAGAAATGTAATTCCTTCTGGTAACTTTACGTATGTTCAGATTTCACTGTCTTTGCTACATCTTGAGGACATGCTGCTTCAGTGCTATCCTGGCTAAAGATGATGTCCCCACGCAGAGTTAGTCTAATTATTTTAGTAGAATGATGAATATTAAATACTCTAATCTAAAGCTGATATGTGAATCCTTAGGTTCTTGTAGTATTAAAATACTCAGTAATTCCATTTACTGAGTGCAATAGTAAATCAGCGGGGACGAGGATTATGTAGAGTGCATATTAATCAGTGTTGGTATAACTTGCCTTTGCAGTTCTACTATTAAGACACAGCAATATCACACAATGGACTGTCAGAAGTCCTGAAGTCTGTGATCATTTGGTCACATAATATCTAAACAAAATCAAAATCCTAAACCAAACTAAACACCCAAAGACATATTTCCTAGCATGAGAAGTAGAGGAACTTCTGTCATGCAGCAATTTTTTTTAACTTTTTGAAGTAACTGCAAATTTGCTTATTTTGGCTGATATAATTTAGCACTTTGAATTATGGAAATCACTGAAAAGGGGTAGGCATCAGTATGCTCCACCTACCTGTTTTACTGTGAGTGCATTCTAACAAGTTATATTTCAGCATTTACTTCAAGGCAGAGATGGCATAAGCGAATTTCAGTGCATGAGTCATGGTACCTGTTAGTGTTCTCGATCTAGATTAACAGACTAATTCGTGCTACTTTTAAAAATCTTAACAAAGGCATTAAAAACTTATGGATAGATGCCCCTTTTAGCATCAATAAAAATCTGTTACTTTTGGTTTTTAAATCTACAAAGATTAAAAAATTATAAGTAGAAAGTGTAATATATCGCCAAAAGAGATTATATATATATATTTCTTCATATGTTTTCTTAATATATTTTGGGTTATATTTCATATTCACTGGGAAAACAGGAAAAAAACCAACCTTTGAGAGAAGAGATTGAATAAATTATGAGAAAGTACCTAAAATACTCGACACAAGGTTGTGGTACTGTTGAACTTGCTCATTTTTATGTATAGCACCTGGAACGTGAGCCTGGATTTCAGTTATTGCAATATGAATGACTTTGAGCCCAGGCATCACTTGCTGCCACTGTTTACATTCAGGAGTGCTACAAACACTTTTTTCCTCTGTGAATGTTCTATCCATTGATGCTGTTGTCCTCAACTGTACATTGCTCTTGGCATTATTGAAATGAGGAATAATTAAATTTATAGTCTATTTATACTATTTAAACAAAAGTTAGCAATGCCTAAATCATGCCAGAACCCAGATAATCACTCCTACTGCTGGCGTATTTTTCCTTTTCCTTCCTATGAGTTAATTTTTTTTTTCTTTTCTATTTTTTGCATTTTTTTAACTACCTGTCTTCAGTCATCTATTACTGACTGACTGGTTCAGCCTCCCCGTATATTAGCAATACAGTTGGAAACCTGAAGCTAGTATTTCCTAATTTGTATTTAATGTTTGAAACAGCATAGCCTTAAAGGATCCGTTGGATATAAGCTCATTGTGATACCCTGTATGCAAGAATAAAAGAAGAAAAATAGCAGTTCTTTTTCCTATCCGTTGTCTTTGTGATTATTAGCAGAAACACCATTCTTAGCACTAGTATTCAACATAACAGCTTGCTACATACAAAAGTAGCTTTCCTTATTAGCAGGTGGCAGTGCTGATCAAAACTAATTTGCAGGTGCAGTGCTTCTCTGGCAGAATATATGGAATGGCAATGGCATGATATTATGACACAACTGCGCTGCAGCTACCTTAATAAAGATTAACATGTATGGAATAAAATGTAAAAACCACACTTTAGTTTCACTTACTTTGCTTTGTTAATTTGAAATAAACTAGACTAGCATAAAGCTGCTTAGAATTTTGTAACTTCATTAAAGATGTTCCAGCTTCCAAGCAAGGAAAAAACCTTACTGTCTTCTATTTCATGTAGGAATGTTTCCATTTGAAGTAAGATTTTCAGGCTCTGTCCTGCTGTCTCTTCTGTACAGGGCTAAGGACACAAACCAAAGCAGTGACAGATAAAATATAGCTGTGAAACTAACGGGCTTTTGTCTGGTTTTTTTAGGCAGATTGACTTCTTTGTTGCAAAGACACCATAAGAAAAAAAACCAAAAGAGACTTAATATTACAGGAGGGTAAATACTTGTCCTCTCTGGCAAATGGTACATTCTGGAGTCAGAGTTTTCTCAGAAGAAAAACAGTAGCACATTACTGGGGGAGGGATGTGGGGGGTGGAGAAAACTCTCCTTATAAAGGCAGATCTGAATTTCATCAAGGATGACTTTGCCCCTCCATCTGCACGGCTGGCAAACCCTGTTGAATTGTTGTTGACTGTATATCTGGTCACATACATACACCTGGACTTTAGACTGATGAAGTATTAGGTTTGGGGGCTCTAGCTGTCTCAAGCAGAAACTTAGTAACTGGCAATTTAGAAGCAGTGACTTTGTATTTTACTTTTGGCTTTTTTTTTACTTTAAGACTTTAATCAGCTGTTTGTCACTGCAGCTACTGATAAAAGAGCAGGCGATTGAAAGGAAGGGGTATGCTTCAGAGATACCTAGAAATTCCAGAAAGGTGAGCACCACCAACCTTTTCAAAAATAAAGGTAGGATCACCAAATATGATACAGTTGTGTGATCTTCCTTGGTTTGAGCTAATCCTCCAGGGATTTTTACAGCTAAACTCCTTGAATCTAGTTTTCTGCCTCGCTTCTGTTGGTTTTCTTTCCTTTCCTTCGGTCAAGTTTTGCAAAGCATAATCAGTTTGTCTTTGCTAAGCGGCACAAGTGAACCATAGAATCAAAGCAAGCACAAGCAGAACTGTTGATGTGTACGCAGTGGTATCTGGTGAGTCTGATGTGTCCACAAACATCCAGAATTGGAAACTGAAGAGTTTTTATCTGTTTGTGGAAAAAGATTTTAACTGGGGGGATCATGATCTGCTAACAGATAAAAATACAGTGGTGGTGGAAGGAAGAATCAGCTGATTGTAAAGCCCAATGAAGATATCTCTTACATTAAATTTAGAAGCAGATTGGTACTTGCTATTCATTATAAATTGTTTTGCAACTTGGGGGAAAAACTAAAGAGATTTAACAGATGTAGGTAGTCACTCGGTTACAGAGTGCTGGAGGCACAGCTAGAACGATTACAGATATGTAAGAAAGGCTGCTCTTAGTTCTCAAGGAAAATGAAAACAACAGATAAAAGATGGCAGACTGATAAAAGTGACATAATATTTTATGGACCTAAGTTCCTGCAATATTTCAGTGCAATAACAATATATATCTTCTTTGGTATTTATTAAGGAATTGGCTAGCATTCCAAAAATGAAAAATGTATTAACTTCTGGCTGTTAGTGTGTTACAAACAGATTGCCAGCAATGCAGGAGTATTTTCCATTCATTTTGTAAGCATAGTTGTTGTTAATATGGCTTAGATCTGTCTTCTCAAACATTCATGGTATATTTATTTGTATATTAAAGGTTATTGTGAGATAGAAAATGCTTTTCTTGACTCTCCTATTAAATTTATCAGTAGTCCATGTGCAAACTTTGCTGATGCAGATGTATTTTTTTGCTTATGGGTGTAACTGCAATATAGCTTTGGAAGGGGAGCAGGAGGAACAGCCTTCATGTAAATTCAGCTCCTGAGAGAAAGTGTGTGATTTCTTCCAGCTCTCTCAAACAGCTTCATGGCCGGTCACAGCTCCTCAAGCAGCTCTCACTCCCCAGGGAATTGGCCTTGAGCACAGGCAGCTGAACTCCTGGGGTAAGGGAGGCACTGATGTGCATCCTGGAATCAGAAGTACCCCATTAAGGACCTGATGTTTTCTTCCACAAATTTTTAAGCATCTACCCTGAGACATGTTTTTCCTAGCTTTCTGAATGGGTCTGTCTCCTGACTTCTTCTCTGTTTGCGATGATATTGTGATCCAATCAGTTTCTTTTACAAGTTTTTACAAAGTACGTTAGTATCTGTGGATGCACTTGTTTTTATACATGCTCTTCCTGAGTCTCTAGCAGTAGGCTTTAGATGACATATATATTTACCTACTGTAAGTCTGCATCTTTAACACGTACTTCCACTAGTGAAATAGAGTATTGCTTATAACTATCCTACAGGAGTTTGGTTGAAGCACAGGAGTAGAGAAAGAAATGGTTCTAAAGAGGTTATCTAGTTCATCTCTGTCTAAAGGGAGTAAAAATTTACAATTCATTAACAGTTTGGGGGTTTTCTATGTCTTGAGTCTAATAGACTTAGCAGCCTGCTTACATGTTTCTTTTTGTTGTTTTTCTTGAGCAAAACCAAAATCTACTCAAACTTTCCCTCATTCATCATCATAAAGATGATGTTTTCAAACTTTAAACTTCTAAATCCTAACACTAGATTACAGTGTTAGGATCTAAGGGTATTAGTGGTTTTGCCCAAGGGCAAAAGGCTGGTTTTAACAAAGTCTTAAAAATATTAAAATCCTGTATCTTCTAACAGAAATCACCAACTTTACCAGTGAACTATATAGGATACGGATTGTTATACGTTTGCATATGCAGTGTCTGAGTTTTCTGAAGTATATTTCATGCTCTATTTATGTATAGGAGCAGCATCTGTTTAAAGATTGACTTTTCTAAATGTTACAATTCAAAGACTTGTACAGAAATGTTATTTGAATTGTTCAGGGTGAGAAAAGAATAAACAACAAGAAAACCCTCCAAATTTGAACCAAGAAATTCCTAAGACAAAGTCTCCTTTAAAAAAACACCCCAAAACAACAACATATACACAAACTTGAAAAGCTTTTCTTAGTATTAATCATTACTTAGTATTAATCTTACTGCTGTTTCTGTGTCCTTGTTTGACAAAGTCTCCTTTAAAAAAACACCCCAAAACAGCAACATATACACAAACTTGAAAAGCTGTTTCTGTGTCCTTGTGTAAATCAGGTCATGATTCTGGCTGAAAAATTATTTTCAACATTTATTTTGCTGCTGGGCAGCTGGTAGCTCAGGGAACAAAATTAAAATAGTGATAAGGTGAATGCTAAGCTCTCAAAGTGTGAGTCATTTTTGAACTAAAAACAGTATACTGTACCAAATCCCCGGGGTCACAAGCCACCAACTGCTTCCTAGAGCAACATGCAGCTATGACTGGGACTGTGTGTCTCGCTTCAATCTTTTTATTCTTTGCAAAACAGCTCTTGATGCTTTTCAAAATGCTGTAGATACTCCTAAAACATTAGAATATCATCCCCTGTAGTGAATGGTGATACCTGCTTTCTCTTCTTTTGCTTCAGGAAAGCCTTATTGCACAGATCCCCTGTAGTGAATGGTGATACCTGCTTTCTCTTCAGGAAAGCCTTATTGCACAGATAATTGAACCAAGACCGTGGCTAGGGCTGCAGCTGGGGTCTGGCACCTGGGTCTGGTACTCCGAGGGTGTCCATGACCCTTTTCCTCTTCCCACAAGTGGGTTAAAATTGCCCCTCCTGTCAAATACAGTTAGAGAACTTCTGCTCACCCTTACTGCTTGTCAGCACAGGGCACACTCTGCAAAATACTGATCTAACCTCCAGAAAGCTTAGAAATGCAGAAGTGAGCTGAACACCACTCCTCCACACTAAGAATATTTTTATTTTGTTTTCATGGGGTACTGATGGTTCCCAAGAGGCTGAGGTTGTTGGGACTATTCCTTAGCTTTTGTATCTGTCTTTTTTGAAACTTGCCTTTTGCCAGTATGCTTTCCTGAAGGGTATAAAACCACCTTAGTTTTGTGTCAGCCCATCCTTTTATTCCTAACCTCTTTCAGAAATGCCCTGTGTAAGTAGTAGCTTGGAAAAAAGACAGTATCTTGACATTTATTTTTTAAGAAAAATCTTGATAGATACATGTGTTTTAAACTCAGTCATCCATAGATAATTTTTTTCCAAGTAATCTAGTATGTACTGAGGTTTGGGATGGGGAGAAATTACTGTATTTGTTCAAACAGTTTAACTATTTTCTCATTTTTTTTCCTCCATCTACACTGAAAAGCGTTATGGTGCTTAACTCGTTACAACCACCAAGAAGCTTCTTTGGGGATCAGAAATTCCCTCACTCTGCTGAATGGGAACCTCAGTTCAACAAATAAGGCAGCGAGTATTGCTTAACCTTCGCTGCAGTTGCATTCCCTCTCTTCCCAAACAATTCCAAGTGAAAGAAAACAATCTTCTGGCAGCGAAGCAGGGGACAGCCACTGCATTCTGTTAGCTTGCGACTCAGAGCAGATATATGTATCTCTCTTGGTATGCTAGACAGTGTAATTCAAGAAGAAAAAAATGTATTAGACTTGAATTCACCAAGAGGCTTTACCAGCTGGCTGAACACCATATGATATAAACTTAGTTGCTTTCTACAGCCAGGATCCAAATCAGAAATGTTAAGGAATGCCTTTCAGAGGTACTAGTTCTATAAACATGTCCTGTATGCTTATGTTAAGAGTGTTCCTGTATGCTTATGTTAAGAAGTGTAAATCAGGATTAATCTTAAAACAGATTAAAAATACAAAGCTGGACTAAACTGTATTTTTTTTTGCTACTGCATGCGAGCGTACAAGCTGTATATCTCATTGAATCCCACATGGTAAGGAACGCTGTTGCTGCTTGGCTACTGCTTTTCTTCACATCCATCTGGTATGACAGCAAGTTTTGACTTTATCTTGAGATATCTTTGTGCTGGCTATGTCAGTTAAAACCTGCCCAGGATTTGTTTCCTTGCTTGCCTGCTCTTTCACCATTAGAGTCTGGCTTTTGTCCTTCTGAGCCTGCACAGGATTGCTAGTCTTGAACGACAACCGTAAGATCAGTATTCAAAAGTGAAGTGAGCACTGTCTGCAAAGTATCTTGAGGACAAAGGCTCCGCTTTATTTTTTTTTGTTTTGTTTTAGTCAAATTATTTTTCATCTGACTTAACAGTCTGTGAAAGCTCACGCAGTATTAGACAAGCACTAAAGCAAGTGCAGAAGGGACAACATGAGAGGGACAGGGCAACAAACTGTCAGACCTGCTCAGGCAGCCTTGGAACAGCCTAATTATTCTCCAGTGTACCACAGAGTTGCTTCAGTGGAAGACAGCGTGTTACTGTCACTGTTAGCAAAGATAGATCTTTAAGAATAAGTTTGAAAATAAACATTACCAAAACAAGTATCAGTCTCAGTGAGGGAATGGGCTGAAGTCTTGGCATGCTCTTGCGGTACCTTAACTGAAATGCAAGTTCCTGAAAACTAAGGGCATACATGGGCATCTAATGTTGAGGGAAAGGGGTGCTGAAATTTATTTTCTTTTGAGTAATAAGCAAGACAAAATGTTATTAAATATTTAGTAATAATATGAGAGGAGGATGTTGATGAAATGCTAAGGCTATGGCTGGCTGTCTCATACAATCTTGCTCATGACTAATTGAACTCTACGTAAAAACTAGTTACTAAATTTTTTCGATATAACTGTTTTGCTTAATTAGAGTGAGTTCAGAAGAGAGCAGCATGATTGGAAAGCTAGAGAAATTGCTTCTGAAAAGATTAGAGAAATTAAAATTCATATCCTTGTGCACAGATGATTATTGGAGGGAAATTATTCCTGAAGTATTAATGGCAGCAAAAATATTCTTGGTCTTAAAAATGGCTGAAAATGTCTTTAAAGTGGTCTAAAAATCCAGCCAGCTCTAAATCATGTTGTTTTAACAGGAGGAAGACACACAGGTGTCTCATTTAAGGAATTTGGGAATGGCCATGTACATGTCAAGAAGCACTTGAAAATGAACTTCTCATGGCTCACAAACCTGCTGTGCATAATGGAATATTTGTTTTTCTAAGCTGTAAGCATAGGTAGTATAGAGGCTGTGGTAAACCCTGCAAAGCTACTAACGAAGAAAAGATTTGATCCTTGCAGTAGCATAATGCGATCAAAAGTGGTGTCTGTGGTTTTGTTGGAGGTTCAATAGTGTGCTTCTGTATTTGGTTGCTTCCCTCACTTCAGCATCTACTAGAACCTCGTGATGCTGCAGTTAGTTGGACATTATAATGCTTCCTTATGGAAGAGCTGTAACCTTCCTTTTACTTAAATGATAAGAAGGCATTCTGAGCTTATCACTCCTTTCACGGTTTTGTTTTACACTGCTGCTGCTTTTCAGAGTGCTTGAACAGCAAAACTGCTGGAGCAAATAATTGTCCATTGTGTTGCATGGATCCTCAAATACCACTGCAGGTTCCTACGTTGGGATAGGGCTGTAAGCCAAGAAAAAAAACTGCATTAGGAGCTGAGAAACATCAAGTTATGCTATTTCTTCTAACTCTTTA
>NW_009258615.1:3926341-3953955 GCF_000687185.1 Egretta garzetta | reverse complement strand
GAGTCTAGCTCACAAAACCTTTACACTTCCTGAACTATTATTACTCTGCCTAACATATTTCTGGTGGGGAAATTAGAAGGCTTTAGAAGTATCTGAGATTCCCAGTAGTGTGAAAGCTCCAAATGAAGAAAAAAAAAAAAAGCTCTTTTTCCTTTCAGTGTGGGGATAATATGCATTCATATCCCTATATCCATGTTCATTTCACTTCGTTGCTACTTCTACCATTTCTCAGCAGTAAACCCATTCACTCTGGATGAATTTCAGGCCATACACTGAAGAAAAAAAAAAAAAAGTCTTTGGTGTTCAGAAGCAAGATGAAATCTAGCCCTAAAAGGCTTATTTTCAAGTATACTTGGAATTAGATTTAATCCTAAAATTATTGCCCATAAAAATTAATCAACTTTTAAAATATGAAAAAACTATGGAAAAGGTCCTACTCAGGAAAGGAAGTTCTAAAATGTTATTGGAAGTGACATAAATCACAGAACACTTGAGGTGGGAGGTGCTTCTGGAGGTCATCTGGTCCCGCATAGCAGCGCCACCTACAGCCAGTTGCCCAGAACTGTGTCCAGGTGCCTTTTGTCTATCTCCAAGGGGGCAGACTCCACAGCCTCTGTAGGCAGCCTGTGCCAGTGCTCAGTCACCCTCACAGTAAAAAAGTGTTCCCTGATGTTTAGAGGCAACCTCCTGTGTTTCAGTTTGTGCCCCTTGCCTCTGGTCCTGTCACTGGGCACCATTGAAAAGAGCCTGGTGCTTTGTCTCTTTACATCCTCGCTTCAGGTATTGATACACATTGATGGGACCCCCCTGAGCCTTCTCCAGGCTGAACAGTCCCAGCTCTCTCAGCCTTTCCTTATAGGAGAGATGCTCCAGTCCCATCTTTGTGGCCCTTCACTGGACTCTGTCCAATATGTCCATGTCTCCCTTCTACTGGGCACAGTAAGCCAGGTGTGGCCTCATCTGATGAGGCATCTTTTTTTTTTGTCAGTGATAAATAAAAAAATAAACAATTACATGCTTCAGAAGCTGTTAATAATTCAAACAATAATATATCAGTAAATTCTATGTATTCGTTCTGAATATTGCATAATTCTGAATGGTAACCACGTGTTGCAGATCTGTAGTCAAATGTGTGCGTATGTTATATATCGTTCAAGTCTGATTATATACACCTAAGGGACAAGATTGTGATTAGAGGGCCTTTTTAGCTATGTTTCCTGAATGTGTTGCAGCCATGTAATATGGGTTAATTTATTGTAGCTTATCTTTGTAGGATGGATACGCTCATCTTTTAACAAGTACATCAAATGTCAGCCACTTCAGACTTCATTTATAATATTTCCCTGTTGCTATGGAAGAATACAATGTTTCACCTTTCTAAAAGCCAAGGAGAGAAATAGAACATTTATTGTGCATGGGTTATTTTCTGTCAGAGAAAAACAGCTGCTTGGTAGCGATGTTCATATGATCATGTTTAATGATACTTTTTTTTTTCTTTAGTTTAGTTGCTAACCATTTGTTGAACCATAGGGAGCGAGATGGGCCAGTTCTGAAATAGAGGTGTTGCACAGGATGTGTTGAGGATTTTAAATTGATAGACGGTTGGTTTGGAGGTTGGGATGGTGAATATTCCTGTTGGTTACTAGAACGTTAACTTTTATTGCTAGCATACGCAGTTCATTTGTTTTCTCATTCACCGCAGCAGAAAACACCTGTCCCTTTCTTTAGGAACTCATCTGAGGTTGCCTAGCTGCACAGTCCATAAAAACGTAGCTTCCCAGATGTATGGACAAGCGTAAGTGGATATATTCATAATTTGGCTAACAGAAAATGCCTGAACATGGAGCTCTGAATGCTGCTACTCTGTCCCATCACTTCTATCAGCTTGATCTGTAGGCCTCCCAGTAGTTCCTTGCTTGCACAAATAAAATAGTTGATAATGGTGTCCTATTGCTTCACTGCATAATTACAAAAATAGTAGTGAAAGAAGAAAATCAGTAGGTCAGGCACTGCTATTACTGTGTTGTTTCCAAAAGTGAAAAGACTGAAGAGGAGAGTTGTGCAGGAAAAAAAATTATGTTTTATAATATGCAGGAAAAACATGTCTTACATGAAATGTTAGTCAGAGGAACATAGGTCAAAGATTTTACTCAGACAATACTTCAAAAGAAGGGATGGGAATTAAAGATGTACAGATGAGGCATGCCTTGCGCTTGAGCTTTCTTAAAAATACTCTTTGCACTCCCATTCAAGTAGTTCAATGGCCAGAGAACAACAATCACTGAATTTTAGAGCCAATATGCAGCAAGCTCTTTTGGGGCAAGTTTACTTTTACTGATGATTTTCTGCTGGTTAGGTTAACCCAGTCTGAGCTTTATGGTAACACAGCTGTATTATAGCTAATAAAGTAGTTGGGTTTGACTGGCCCCTGGTAGCTCCGTTTTATTGCACTTCTCCTGCGTAGACATACATTTATGCTTACAGACTTGGTAGTGGCAATTCTTGCTGCTGCAAGATCAAGTATGATTTAATATAAAAACAGGTCTGTAGGCTGAAAACACAGTCACATAATTTAGAGATAATTTCGTTTGTCAAACAAGCCAGTGGGTTTTGCAGTAAAACAAACCAGAATTTGATTACTTACCATTACTAAATGTAATTTAACCTTGTTTAGGAAAGAGATAGCCTCTCTGTAATGCTTTGCTAAAGCCTAATAAATTAAAATGCTACTGTTACTCCCATAGCCATGCCATTTAATTTATACTGCACTTGTACAATAGCTATTTTAAGCATAATTGTATAACATTCTATATCAATTAATTTTATAGAAAAATGAAATCACCTGTAGCTGTTATGTCATGGGGGAGTTGGTAATGGTTGTTCGTGGGATTCTTTTCAACTCTTGTTTTCAGATCAGTAATGACAGCAGTCCTTTGATTTAGATCAAAGCAAGAACAAAAGCTGCTTAGGAGCAAGTGTGAGTCAGAAGGTGAAAATGAAGAGGGGAAAAAAAAGTAATAAAATCCCATACCATAGCCTAGAACCAGACTACTAAAATGAGGAAATCAACTTCATACAGCTATAGCTGCAATATTATTTTAGTGTAATTTACTTCTAAGTATGAGACCAAAAACCTTCAGAAGCTCAGATATCTTATTTTCTCCCTTGATTACAAACCAGTTAATTTTATCAGGCCTGTACAGGTGTTGAACTTTTTTCTTTCTCAGTCTATACACACTTACAGTCATTAAAGATCTAGGGCACTTAGTGTAAATATTAAAGATGAAATATGAAGCCTGACAAATTTAATCTCGGGTAATTACAGTCTACCTAGGCCCTCTAACTAGTGAAAGTTTCACTGCAGTTTCGGTTGGATAAGTAACCTGCTAGTGCAATATCGTGCTCTTCAGTAGCTGCAGCACTGGCTGGGCAAACAAAGTGATTCTGTACATTGGTCTCATTTTTCTCAGCATTTTATGAAAATTACATGATGTTCTGCGATTAGCTGTAGCAGCCTGCACAGAAAGTGTTTCATTCAAAAAATATGAATCCTTTCACCCTAAGAATAATTAATGAAAGCATATGCATAAATTAATTGCTGCTTCTGGTTCTCTAAATGCTTTCTAGTCGGCATCGTTTTCTTCTGCAGATCTAAGATAGAAACTTTTCTGTGTAGAAAACTGTAGATTATTGCCTGTGAACAGATTTCTTTCTGGCTAACTAATAGAAGAATTAAGTTTGTTATCCACCAGATAACTTTCCTAATAAGCTCAGATCTGGCATGAACAAGAAGCTGAAGCTTAGCAGTTCGTCGGACCTGTATGTAGGAGCCCTTTCTGTGTTTATTTGACAGTTGCTTTTTCTTCTGGCTGACTGACATTTCCTTCTGGAAAAAGAAAGTAGGGAATTAAAACTTCTGAATTTTGTTTCTATTCTGAACTCATCAACGGTTTCCCTTTTGAGCTACGTTGGGGGAAAATATCAAATAGAGTCTAATGAACTATTACTGCTAGCCAGTTAAGATTTTTCCTCCCCGCCCCTGTAAACGAGTTACAACACTGGGCAGATTTCATCTCTTAAGAAGGCAGTATAATTCAAGTCAGTTAATGAATCATAATACATTCTTGCCTTGAAAACTGTTCAATTTTGATCAGCCCCATTCTATATTAGACAACAGCAAATCCAAAATGTCTGCACAGAAGAGAATTGGAAATCACGTTAAGTATGAAGAGAGAGAGCTCTGATAAAAGCCTGAGAAGACTGATACTGTTTACAAGCAGATGTTAACAACAAAATATAGTGGAAAAACATAAAATACTGCAATGTATTTGGGATCAGGTAGGCACTCATATTTCTCTGCTCTCCTGTACAAAAGTCAGATGAAATTGAAAGTAGGAAGAGTTTATAAATTACAGTGAAAACTTCTTGTTAAGCATTAAAATAAAAATAAGTAAAATGAAAATTCTTTATGAAAATTAAAGTAATTAAGAGAAAAATACATACTTCATTTTACTGTGCTAATTACAGTGACAGGTTATAGTTAAAAACTAAGAATTTACTGGAGTTAAACTAATTTACCAATGTATATAAAAGAACTATGATAATACCAGATAATTTTGAAAGAACTGTGTAATCATATAAAATTATAGGGAAATTTTATACCCTAATACACTAATCACAGAATTATTGTTTAGCTATTTTTAGGATTTCAAAATAGTTTATTCCTTAATAGTTCAATTCATAGCATCCCACGTGTTACTGAGGCATTTGATATTCTTGTGATGTGTTAAATTAGGTAGAATACTGTTTGGTTTGAAATGGCAGATCTTCTCTGCTTTTAGTCAACTTTGAAATTATTAAAATTCAATTTCCTATATCTAAGCTTTATAAATAACATTTCCGAGTATTTTTTCTGCTTTCAAGAAGTAGCAGAAAATTGTAGGTATTCTACAAGCACACAGCAATTGGATCTAAAATTTACTTAGTATATAATACACTGTCATATTTAAGGTGTCTTGTCTATATTAAGTGCATTCCATACATCAATCATTCTATTTGCAGTAGTTAGAGTAGCCAGTAATTACTTGGGATTGTTTGTGGGAAAATGTAAGGATTCCAGAATGGGTTTGTTCTTGTAGACCCCCACCAATTTTGGCAGATCTACTCTGTCCAGTTTGGAACTCACCTAGGATCTGTGCTTTCAAAAATATATCTCCTACAGCACTTCAACATGGGTTTCTCTTGTATATGTACTTAGGAAAGAAAAATCTGTACTTCTTTTTATGCTTACACAGCTAATCACCAGGGGGAAGGAATTGGCAGGAGCAGGTCCACGGCCATGAATGCCTTTACTCTGTCCTTTGAGGAACACCCCACCGTGCCGTGCATCCGCACCCACCACAGCCTGGTGCTGCAGCATGTATTCCCCTTACTTTGTGGAGGGGCAAATCAGCTTGATGCTGTGTTTTTGTGTGCATGTTTATTGCTAATTCAGGACTGCTCTGCATCGGAGTTTAGTACTAACATGGTTATGCTTTCCCATAATTAATAGTTCAGTAAACCCACAGGGTGAGTTTCCAGCAAACAGTAAAGGTTCTGCGTTAAATCTTTGTGGAGAGGAATTTATAGCCAGTGGAAGATGCACTGTTTAGATAGGATAGCTTCCTAACACTTTTTTTTTTTCCATCCAACCTATTGAAGAATCAAAAGAAGTCCATCCAACCTATTGAAGAAAGTTTATGCAAACTTAAATATGTTATTAAATCACTAGCAGAATGCATCACAGTGTCGAAAATGGAAGCAGGAATTAGGGAAACACAACGAGCCAGAGCAATGCTTGGATATTACAAGCTGTCAGTCCCTGGTTTCAGTGCTTCATGTAAAGGATGGTGTTTTCTTTTGTATCCTGGGGGTGGCATTGATGGAAAATTCCTTTTCTTTGGACAGCTTTTAAAATTTCCTTGTAGTGTCAATACAGGCACTCCATAATGATGTGTCACAGAAATATTTATTTTTAAATAATTGAACAAAATACAAAGTGAGAGAGAGAAATTGAACTTTATGAATTTAGGAAGGGATCAGAATGCGAACAGGTGTCCTATATATAACTGAATTTTATTATCTCCTTGTTTAAGATTTATTTCATTTTCAAACGTTTTGAGGCATGGAATTTTTTTGATTGAACCACTTCCAGAAGAATTCACCTTTGTAAATGACACTGTTGTCTGAATTTGTTGCATGCTGTATTAAAGCAAACATTTCATACATCAATTCCTTTCCTTTGCTACTAGTTTTTTATCCTTACTGCTTTACTTTTCAGAACAAAGACTTGGAGATTCACAAATTCTGTATGTGGTTCCCCTAACTTAGACTTTTCATGTTGTTTCTCACAATAGTTCTCTACTTGTTTTTTTAAGGAGGTAATCTTTGAAGTCAGGAATCAGTTACATTAATTTGACTGGGTGTTCTCAGGCTAATTATTTTTCTTTAAAAATTCTGCCGTAACTCATCTGCTATGCAGGTAGAATTGGCCCCTAAAACTCATAAAATTCATAATTTCTGGACCTTTCATTTTTTAGATGGGATCCAGGTCTCTTTTCTTGTGTGAAAGCAGAAAACAAAACATTGGTTATGGCCGACACCACTTCTCGATGGGTGGCTTCCTCTGTGTGGGTTGGCACATTCAGTAGTGGAGTAGAAGAGGCTCTGATCCCAAGAGTGGACTTCCCAAGAACACAGGGTAGCCTGGATGTACTGTGTGAAAGAAGAACGTTGACTGGCAGATTTCTCCATTTTAATAGTTTCCTTGGTACTGCTTATTAACAAAAAACAAGGGCTCTTTCACCATTTATAGTATGATGGCACTGCATTAGGGTCAGTGTTTCTGTAATGCCTGTACAATGATATGGGTCAAAGTTCCCAACCTGGAATCACACTAAGCCTTGGAATATTGTGAACATTTGGTCATGCTTCATCATTTGAGAAAAAGAAGAAAAACTTGAGAAAAATATAAACAGGAACAAACTCAAGGAGAAAATAGAAGTCAGAGATGAGAATGAGTTACGATGAACACGTCAGAGCCTTAAAAGGGGAAGATGATATGGAATAACTAGAAATTGAAGAGAGGAAACAAAATGTTAATTTTCTTTTAAAAGGAACAGAACTTAACATGAAAATACATTGAATAATTATTACAATATAAGGTAAAGATAATGAGGTATTTGGAAGGTGCGCATGGGGTAGTGTATTTGGTTTGATTTATTTTTATTGTGCTTTTCTCTTAGACACTATTTTAGCTCTACAGATTAATAGCGAAAGGAACTGACATTCACATTGAGAGCATATATAAATAATACAGAACTTGTGGCATCCTAGTATTAAATACCCAGAAAAGCAAAATAAGAGAATATTGTTACTTATATATTGCCTAAATAAACCCTAAAATTAACTGAAGTATACATGTGATTTTTTTGAACAAACAAAAATATGCAGATTCTAGAGTCCTGCCTATATGTAAAAAATCTGTGGACTCTGAATAGTTACTGTAATTCAGTACAGACAGTATTCAAAGAAAAACAAAAAAAAAGCTGATAGTAAATTGGAGATTACATTTTTCTTTCTCTACCTGGTAATCCGTAAAAAAAGAGGTTGTTAATGTTATAATTTATTATGCTGATTTAAAATGTAATGGCTTCTGAACAAAGCCAAAAGTTTGTGAGCTTCTTGAAAGTTGCTAAAAGCTGTTTCTAATGGAAAGAGTTAAGCAGCCTAAGATGAGTGCTCAATATCGGACATCGCTTATGAGATTGTTTTTAGTGTTAGATCGTATGTGTTTCTTTAGTGATAAGGGTGGCTAAATTTTGTTTTTTCTGATACTTTACTTTATTCTAGTCCCTTGTATGCCAGTGGACAGTATTTAGTTAAACTATTAGGATGGGCACAAAAATAAGCATTTAGGCCTAACCTTATAATATTTATGCATGTGCTGCACAAATATTCTTCAGAACCTATTCCTCATGCTAGGTATCCTCTTGGTAATCACATTAATAAACACAGGACAATAAGTTTTATACAGACTATCCAATAAATCAGCTGGGATCATAAGTCTCTCTTCTTTTTCCCGTGATGCGTAGCCTGGGCAAGATCTTCCCAGCAGCTGTGGAAAATGCCTAATTCCCATTCACATATATCAGAGTTTGGGATTCAGTACTTCTAGGTTTGCATCCATAGACGGAAAAGCACCGTTTTGTTTCTCAATCAATAAATAATACATTCTTCCTGGCTACGGAACAGGGCTTTGGGCAGCGCGTGTCTCCTTGACAGCACTATGTTTTGGTAGCTGGAGGCACCGATCATGCTGATGTGTGTTTCTTTAATTTCCATTCTCATTTCCACTGAAGATTCTAATTAGATTCTGGTGATGCTTAAGAGGAAGGGACAGTGTTTCTCTGAACATTATTCTTTCTAATGCAGAGGGCAGTAGTTTTCTGATGTGCAGCATTTAGCACATGTGAAAACAGATGCCTGTCTTTAGCAAACTGTCATATGTCAAACTTAACAAAAATTGTGTTAAGAGAAGCTGGGGAAGGGCTGTGAAGCTGGGGGAGAATTGCAAAGCCTGGGTCTGGAAGCACTGGAGTGCAGAGCACTGATAGCAGCGTGCTCCCTGGTGCAAGTTTCCAGGGAGCATTTCTTCTTGGCACTGACACAGCCAAGTCTCCAGCTCCAGCACAGATGTGTCTCCAGCAGCTCTGAAGTAACGCTGCTCGCCGGATACAATGTCATACCCAGGGGTTGTGGTCCACCTCAGCCTTCGAAGAGGACTCGCTACTGATGAAATCAAATGCTTAGGGAAGCATGAGATGCAGGGCTTTATCTAATATTTTGTCTCAGCTTGAGTGGCTGGTGAATTGCCACAGCTCAGTACAGCGCTGCTTTACACCACTGCAACTTTCTCCAAAGCAAACTCTTGGCAAAATCCTCTAATTTCCTTCTGATTGCAAACTGGTGTGAAGACTGGAATGATTTGCCTCTTGGAAGAATGTTGACTCTCGAGTGGGAGTCGGAGGGACTGCAAACAGTGGGTATTGTTGTGATTATATTTGCATCTCTGAAGCTGCTTCATTTGCTGGGACTGATTGATTTTTCAGAAGGTAAAGTGGTCGCTCACAGTTTGTGCTGTTTGTAGGTGTGGTGTCTGGTCTGCTAAAACAGACTTAGCATCAGGTATAAAAAATGTAAAATGAGAGGCTTGAGAAGTGAAAATAACATTGAGACTAAAAATCCTGGTTTGCTTCTGCTGGTTTTACTTTGTTACTGTAAAACAGAAGAGGATGCTAGTGTAAGATTTGTATTTTACAATGCATTGCCAAGTGTCCGTGAGTGGATGTTGATAGACAGACTGGAAACAGTGAACATAACGCCTGTCTGTCATTGCCTGTGGAAGCTGTTCGCTGCTACAAAACTTGATAGATTAAGTGGATCTTAGTTCAGTTCATGTTTGTAACGCGCTTTGCTCTTCTGATTTATGATGCAATTAGAGTTTTGTTCTGTATCGGTATTTGTGTGTTAAAAATCTGTTTCATAGATAAATGCAAAACACTTTTACTACCGGATAAGCTTTAGGATCAAGTCTGCTCGACACCTTTCAAAAAAAGGCATAGATGCCAACATTAAATGTGGGTATTTTAAATATATATATCTAGAATGAATATGTGTTTTAAAATTCCTGTTTGCTTGCTCAGATTCCTGTCTGCTCTCTACTATATGGGTCATATCATTTCATCTACTCTCAAAGAGGGCTTCACATTAATTGAATAGGATTTTTATTTCTATACAAAGTGAGGGGTTTTTCCACATTTTATAAAATAGGCTATTTCAGTTATTAGAGATCTTTTGCTGTCAACTTTTCAACTTCTTAACAAAATGTCTTGTGTTGACTGCTGTAGTAAACAAAAGCTATTCGCTCACTGAAGCCCTTGCTCAAAAAATACTGCTTTTGTCAGTATGCTTGTACATGTGAACCCAAACCAATCCTTTCTGCTGTGTAACTGCTTTCAGTTGGAATCACACAGCCAAGGAGAGCGCTCCGGTTTTCTGAAACATTAGCTTTTCATCGTGCAATGGGATCCTTGATGGATGTAGTTTCACATCATCACCTCATAAAATTTTTCAGCTGATAAAAAGTGAAATCTTCAACACAGCACTTTTATAGTTACTGAACTATTGAAATAATTCATCCTCAAACCCATATGTGGTGACAGTGTGTAATATTTCCTGTGTTACTATATAATGCATTGGTTATGGAATTGTAAAATTACTTTTTGAATTCTAAACAAAAGAGTATTTTTTCTCTCGTAACAGGGCTCACTTTTGGGGATTTTTATGCTCTGCATGTGTAGCATTTTTAGCATCTAAACAATCCTCTTACTAGATGTGCGTTAGCTTCAACTTTAAAACACATGGTAACAGATAGAAAAAAGATTAAAATGCAATATTGTTTTTTTAGCAGATGTAGAGTTACATCTTTTTCTCGATTCCTCACAGTGTGATACTGCCATTAAGTCTGTGGGAAAATGTTTCATGTAATTTCAACTATATTAAATCACCTTTAAAAAAAAAAAATCCCCCAGTAGAAATTATACTGATTTTAATATAAATAATAAGTTCAAGGTGATATGTCACTTAAAGTGTAACTTTTTGTTTTAATGCACCCATTAGTGCCGAGGCATTTCCTCACACGATAATGTAATAATTTTACTCAAAAGTACCTAGCAACATAAAGCTGATCAATAAATGTAAGAAGATTATAATATTATAAAATATAGTGGATAAATTTATAACATCAGCAGTGCTGATTTCCAGTTCCCCTAGGGCTGACCTGTGCTATTTAACTCTTCTGTGTTTGGGTACTACCATTACTGTTAAACAAGAATTCTGCCCCACATGATTAAGGAATATTTTATAGGGTATTCAGAACTAATGGTTTGTTGTTCTCCTACTGAATTCAAAGACGCGTTTTCTGTTGGTATGCAGGGAGGACCACATTTGAATGGTCAGTGTTGATCCTGAAACCAAAATGAGCAATGAGCCCTCCCGATTTACGCTGTGAAGATAGGGCATGAGCCATATGCTGAAACAAATCTGTTCCCGTTGTTAGGCTTTCTGATGCCTTAACATGCTTGTCTTAATATCCCAGATACATTGACTTATTTTGAAAATATCACTGAAAGATAGGGCACCATCCTTGTCCCGATGTTTGCCAATACAGGACAGAAAAGACAGCTAAATGGCAAATCCTTAGGTGCAAACTTGTTACAACTCCACTGATTTTAGTGAGGTTGTGACGATGCATTACAGCAGTCTCTACCAGCAGAGCAACTTGTCCAAGCCCAAACCAAGAGTCAGCATCAGAAATGGGAGCAGAACTGAAGTGATCCACAAAAGCATTGTGTACTGAGTAATTGGAGTGTTTCCATCCTTCCAGTTCACTTTTCTTCTCTGTCCGTGGAAGTGTAGAGGTAGCTTCAGCTTCACTTCTCCTTAATCTGTTTGTACCCTGAAAATGAAACATCTTGTTTATTGTTTATTTTTATAGACATTTATGATGAGATGTAAGATACCCTACATCTTGTATTCCAGGCACTTTCAGTATTACTTTTAAAAAGAACAAAAATCAATAGTACACTTGCAGAAAATTTCTTACTTAACACAGGTACTGGAAGTGTTCTACCCAGTACGGCTGCTTTGCCATGCAGAGTCATCTCTGCAAAAATGGGCCTTCAATTGAACAAGCAAAAAGATGGGTTACCCACTGTGCTATGGTGGGCAGCCACCCTCCTTTACTTTACATGGCAAAGGAGAAGCTTGGTGAAGGAGAGCTTGACTTGCCCTCTTTCCTCTGTGGGAAAGTAGAAGAATCCAGGTTCTGCTTAGTTTTATTATGGTGTTCAACATTTGGCAGGACAGGGAACCTGAATGGAACCCGTGTCCCAGATTAGGGACTATATTCTACTTCATCTATCCTCTGCTTTCCAATAAGCAGGACAGAGAGACCGGAATGAGGAGAAAGCTGGGTTCACTGGAGCCAGTGAGCTATTTCAGTTATAAGGACAGAATTGAATCAATACTTCTTTTACTAGAAGAGAATGAAACTCTCCTTTCCCTCTCCTTCCATTACTTTGAAAGTGGTTTGACGCTGATCAATATCTTTCCTCCAGCTTCCTTGCCTGAAACTTTTGCTGCTGGGCAGCTTCCCTCCAAAGCTTTTGTTTTGTTACTCAGATGGAAGGGGAGGAGAGGGGGGCCCATCAGAACTGAAGCAAAGGCTCAGAGCATTAAAATAGCAGCACCAGGCTTAGAGGGAATTCATCCACCAGAAACTTGGAGAGGAGAGAATGGCAAAATGGAGGATTCACTTTGCATTTGTGTGTCCAGAGTATCTGTCAAGTAGTAGCTGTACGGAGACATTATGTAAATACGTGAGCAATTTTGTAAACATCAGGGGACCACATAAATCAAAGTCTTTAAAAGGACAAACTTTCTGCCTCTTCCTTCATCATGCATTGATTATGTTTTGAAGTATAACACCTCATACAGAAGTGTTTTTCTTTTTCTTGTGAATATAATCAGCAGTGTTGCAATCTATTCTAGACCCTGCTATTCCTCCCCTTTTCCTTCCACTAATTTCTAACAGTTTCCAGAACTTGTTATTATTTTTCAAATGCTTATTCACCTGTAAATTTTATGTCTGATATATGAACGTCCCAAGATCTCAAAATCTTTTGGCTAGTAGGACTAGCACTAGTCTCTGCATGTCTTTCAACTCAATAGGCCATCAAGGCTATGCAGGAATAGTTGACCCTTAGTTTCTCTTACTGTGACTCAAAGCAAAGAACAGTTCATTTACAGTTATCGATAAACATACTTGCCTGTAAAGTCAGCCCTGAAAGTAAATACAGTAATTTGTTACTTTGGCTAGAATTTGGAAATTGGGGGAGGGGGGCATTTTCTTTAAATAGAGGTAATTTTCCGTCTTAAGATATATCTGTTCTATGCAGGTAAAGAAAGACCATATTTTCCCTTCCAATCTAACATGGATGGGCAGAAGCCACCTCCAGAAGTCATGTTAGTGCATTTGAGTTGATTTGTTCTGTCACACTAACATGCTAAAACGTGGCCTCTTTTGAGGCTTGGATACTTGAAAGTGCAGAGAGGATAAGCTTAGGTCTGTCTGCAAGCATCTGTGTTAACATGCTGTTAGTTAGCCTTACAGCTCAGCAAAATCAGTAAGTTTTAAAATATTGTCTCAAGTGCAGTATGAATCTCATCCTTAGGAAATGAATGACACGGGGAAAGACATACGGCTGACAAGCTCTCTATTGCTTTGTACTTTTCTAAGAAAAAGAACCCCAAAAAGCAAGGGAGTTTTCTACTTATCTACATGTGGCTGGTAAGAATGATCCAAATTTGGGTGTCCTGCCTGTGCACTTGGTGCCTGTGCTGCAAGTCCAGCTTCCAGCAGACTCTCCTGTGGTGCTCCCTCTCCTCTGTCACCTCTGTCAGCCAAATGGGATGCAATGTAGCATAACTCCACAATAAACAGAAAGATAAGGAATATACCATGCAGCAGTACGTGTCCCCTTGCGTTTTCTCAGCAGCTGCTTATAACACCTGATTAGGATCTGATTAGGATCAATACGCTGTTTAGTTTTCACATGGTGAAATGTTCACTTGTCTTTTTTTTCTTCCCCAGAGACACTTGTAGGATTGAGGGAACTGCTTTCTTCTGAGTAAGCCAGTATTCTGTTCATGGATGCTGATATCCCAGTGCCAATTCATGGCATCAAGGTACATAGTAGTGTTAGTTTTTCTGTGATCATCAGTGACTCTGTCACACCAGAAATGTCAACAAATACTTCCTTCAGCATCAAATATATTAGTTAGCACCTGTGCACATAGACTGTTTATTTGCTGAATGTGGCTAGATGAAAGGTGTTAAGGTTCAAATGTTACTTTTCTAGAAGCATAGTTCTTCCCCTCAGAGGTGAAAAAAATGGATTAGCTTTTTTCTTTGGGTGTTCCCCCAACTCTCTGTGAACCTTGACAGAGATTCTGTCTTCAAGGTCACTGTAGGAAAGTTGGTCTATAGAAGCATCTATACATTGCACTGTAGAGAACAGTTATTTCAGACCAAATGCAAAAGTGCATTAAGTTTCTGCTTTAAATCCAACCTCAAACTGATGTAAAAATTGAAGTGTGAATTTCAGTGTGCTCATTTACAAGGACGTGACTTCTTGGACATGTATGTTTTCTGTATCCTTATGGTGGGTACAAGACAGGCTGAAACTTACTGAAACTTGTAATCATCTGTTACATCTAGCTCAGGGTTGTTGATGTTCTATCTACTTTTCATCTTCCCTCAAAAACTAGGATCTTCCAGGTTTGGGAGCACGATTTTGTTTGGGAAGCACCATCTTGACTAACCTTCATATGTAAGAAGAGTGTGATCTTAACATAATTATATTGAAACTGAAGATTTTGGTTTGTTTTGCTTTTACTTTAGTGGGTTTCCTACCTGGACCTAATGATATGATGCACGAATGACATGCAGGTGTCAAGTAGCATGCTTGATAAAGATGAGCAAAAGTCATTCTTTCATGTCAAAATCAGGGAAATCATCTATCAGCCTAAATATTTGCTTTTACCAAACTATTAATTAAATGGGACGATTTACTTAAGAGTTTTAAGGAAGGCCTTCTTCCTTTATTGAGATCTTTTCATCAACTACATCTCATGGACTTCTCCACCGGTTTTTTAGCATCCAGAACATCTGAATCACTGAGGAATAAGTAATTTTTGATCCATACTAGATCATTTAGATACTGGCTATGTGAAAAGTGGAGAGAAATATTTAAGAGATCTTAAAAATACTGGTAGAAATCAGGAAGACTTCCATAAGGACAACTTGTGTTGTCTCTTCATGTGAGAGGTCACAGAAGGATCAGGCATTATGAATTTCTGGACTGCTTAAATAAAACATTTCTTTTTTGTATGCACTCAAGTACCCACTGCACTAAACCTTTACTCCCTGGCTCAGGATCATGCAGTGTATTTGCATCCTAACTTGGGGAGGGTTCCTTTTGGCCACACTGTTCTGTGAGAAGCCTATCCCTCAATCACTGGATCTTCCACTTGGATTTTCAGCTTCCTCGTCTTGATTGCCTTTTCAAGAAAACATTCCGAATGATAGTAATTTCGGCCTGAGGGGCTGACTATTTGCAAGCAGGTAGGGAGGCTTCTCCTTGTATTCATATTTGCAAAGCCATAGTTACTTTTGAGCATCATTTGAACTTTCTTCAAGAGATGCTGAGTATTCACCTTATTCATCCAAAGTTGTTGTTATCCATCCGTGTTTTTACCACTTCTGCCTCCATGCTGGATCAGATGTCCCTTTTTGAGGACCATTTTACTGTGATTGTTCAAGTATGTTATAAATACCTGTGATGAGGGCAAACACATTTGAGAAGCAACTGGAGTAAAATATATTTGAATTAGCACTCACAGAAGGAAAACAGAGTACTAGGTTTTATCAGTATGTGCTACATGTATGAACTGTGACCAACACTCCATCTGACTATTGGAGAATACCAAAATAAATGGATTCTCTACCAACAAAGGAAATCAGAAGATGAAGGAATGATCACACAGCAAGCACTCTGTGTTGAATCACAACAGCCATTGCTGGCCAAAATTATGTATCTTTTGAAAGGGAAGGAGGTATTTTCTCCCAGTATATAGAGAAAAACACTGAATAAAGGTACATAACATGCATTTGATACCTGTAGCGAAGTCTGCATCTAACCAGTGTGCATCCCAGATCATGGATACCAGGAACTTCCTACAGAATGCCCTGCTTATGTATTTCCCCTCTGCACTCTGTCACTGCATCAGGCTCAGGCTGCTTTTAAAATGCAGCTCCACATAAAATAATTCATTTTAAGATGACAGAGATTCAGTATGACAAAGTACACTTCTGAAAAATAACTACGCTCAGTCAGCTGAATATAGGTGAGGAGGGAAAAGCATTGCCTAATCAGTAATGTACTTTAGGGCTGAGAATCTAAAAGGCTTTACTCTTAGAATATGTTACTTGCAAAGACACAAATGATCATTGCCTAAAGTGACGTTATAGAACAAGATTAAATATGCACAATGATGGAATGACTGAATGAAAAAACACATCCATAATAGTGCACTGATGTAGAAGTAATGTAGTCACCTTTGATCTCTTGACTTCTTAAATTATTTGCTCCATGTTTGACGCAGTTTTTGACCAGAATTTTTTGACCTTTGATATTAATGTGATATGGGAGATACTCAATGAATTTTGTAGGGATTTATATATTCATATTACATGCAGACCTATATGAAACATCAAGATTTACAAAGCAGTTGAATCTGTTCCATGTAATGTGAAAATAATAGCATAATTTAAAGACATTATGCTCTAATTTCATTGTCTAGTATGCATTTTAGCTCATGATAAAAATTCTTGTGAAATTACCTTTGGGAAAAAATGCAAAAGCAGCCATAAAGCTGGTTTTGCCGTCTCAGCTGGACACTTAGTGTTATATAACTGCTTCATGTTACTATAGCAGTAAAAGAAGCACAAATCAGACTATTCTGTTTATAGAAATATAATATGCCCTTCCACAGTCTGTAGTCTATGAACTTTCAGAAGTATCCTAACGGTAAATTGAGTGCATGTGTGTACATTTGTTGTAGAGGAATAATTTAAAATTGAGATTGTGTGTACCAAATTTTAACATTAAGTAACTTTTAATGGCCCTGGTATCCCAAGGGGGCAACTGTATAATGGAAGGTGCAAGTAGGTAGATTTTAATGTTTAAAAAAAAAATTTAAAAATTGTCATTACTGATCAATTCATTATTTATCTATAAAATATGTTACTACTGAATGGTCTGTATTTCCATATGAAAATGGAAGGCTGTTGAGCAGTTTGATTATTTTATATTTACTTGTAAGTGGATGGATGGATTCCATATGTGCCTGATTTTTGGGTATATATATAGATGAACAGACCTTGAATATTTCTGATAGACATCTGCCCATATTTTGGGTACAGTTTATATTCAGCCTTCCACTAATCATTTAAGGAAGAATGAGTTATGTCATATAAAAGAAATCATTGTTCAGACAACAGGGCTTTTGAGAGTTAGGAGGGATATTGATTGAAGTTCACTGAAATGAGTCAAACCCAAAAGAAGTTCACCAGTTCAGTAACTGTTTCATGATGCTCCCAAAGGTGGCTTGTTCCTTGCAGATAAAACTGCTGAGTTTGGATTGGGAGAGTGGAATTAGAGGAATTAGAGAAGTGATGGTTGAGAGGTACGAGGAAAAAAAGTCTAGTTTGCTTAGTGATCTAACATCAAGCAAATAAGTAGTGAGGTAATGGGGGCCTCAAAAAAAAAAAAAATAACTAGGAAAGTAAATAGAAAGGCTCATGAGTTTCAGTGAATTAGATTTTTATGTTATGTGTCATTCATGTTGCATTTGAGCATGTAGTCTTGTGTAAGGAGAGGAAATGTAGCATTCCATATTCAAAAAAATAATATATTCCACTGTGGTCTACTGGTGGGGACACCTTACAAAGTTATGTCTCTTCAGACGTCCATAGTGACAGAAGCACTGGTTTCAACTTACCTATATCTGAGAAGTACAGTGATCATATTTAATCTGTGTACTAGCAGTTTGATTTCTATCCTTCTTGTACAGTAAATTCTTTGGACTCCTTTGTTTCTCAATAAAAGGAGGAGTTTGGAGTTCTAGATCCTACAGATCATCATGAAATTTGAGCTAAGGCAAACTGGGTAGGTCAACATGTGTCTTGCAAAGTTATATTTATGGAGTTGTAATCAGAATTCCTCCCTCTGAGATGGCAACAGAAGACTATTCCACTTGATCTGAAATAGTGTCCCTGGTGTAAAGTATCGCTTTCAACAAGCGGTAGAGCAGTGGCACTGTTTACACTGAAATAGTTACTGTTAGTTATTTTTTAAAGGAATATGTGTGATTATTATCCTTAGACTATTGGCTAATCTTCATTCAGCATTTCTCTATATTTCTTCTGTATTTTGAGTTTATAAGGTGCTTCATTATTTCTCTGTCAGACGGGTACCAATTATCAGCAACTTCAATTATATAACTAGAAGAATCACAATTAAATAAGAAAACTGGGTTGGCATTTGGAACCTCCATTATGATTACTTTCCTTTGTGACCCTAGGAAATCTTCTAGAAAATGGTTAAAAATGTACTAGTTAACTCACTGGTTGTTGTGAGAGTAAATAGATTAAAAGTTGTTTCAGATGCTAGAGCAGCGAGGCTATATCGGTATTGAGAGACACACATCAATAGATCTCTTTTAATCTCACTGTCAGAAGTAGGAGCCCAAGTTTGAAACTTGATCATGGTGAGCAATAGTGTTATAAAAAGCTTCAACCTGTTGAGACTTTTTAAACAAAAAAGGCAGTCTGAATCAAGTCAGAAATGTGTTGGCATCAGTCAATACCCAAGACTTTATTTTTTGTTATGAATAGTATCTACTTTCTTGTTGAGAAAGCAGGTGGTCTCATCTCAGATTCCAATTTCCTGACACAGCTGGTGAATGAACCAACTAGGGAAGGCACCCTGCTGGACCTGTTGGTTGCAAACAGAGAAGGCCTTGTGGGTGATATGATGGTTGGAGGATGCCTTGGGCACAGCAATCATGAAATGACAAAATTCTCAGTCCTTGGAGGAGTAAGGAGGTGGGTCAGCAGAACAGCCAGCTTGGACTCCCAGATGGCAGACTTTGCACTGTTCAGAAGGGTGGTTGACAAAGTCCCTTGGGAGGCAGTCCTGAAGGGTAAAGGCGCCCAAGAAGGCTGGATGCTCTTCAAGAAGCAAATCCTGGAGGCACAAGAGCAGGCCATCCCCATGTGCCAAAAGACAAGCTGGTGGGGAAGAAAACCGACCTGGATGAACATAGAGCTTTGGCTGGATCTCAGAAAAAAGAGGGAAGTCTATGAGCTTTGGAAGAAGGGGCAGGCATCTCAGGAGGAATACAAGGATGTTGTGAAGTCATGCAGGGAGAAAATTAGAAGGGCCAAAGCCCAACTAGAACTTAAATTGGCAAATTCTGTGGAGGAGAATACAAAATGTTTCTATAAATATATTAACAACAAAAGGAGAGCCAAGGAGAATCTCCATTCTTTACTGGATGCAAGGGGAACTATAGAGACAAAGGATAAGTCTGAGGTACTTTATGCCTTCTTTGCCTCAGTCTTTAATAGTTAGGTCAGCTGTTCTCCAGGTACCCAGCCCCCTGAGCCAGAAGACAGGGATGGGGGAGCAAAGCTCCCATGATCCAAGAGGAAATGGTTAGTGACCTGCTTGACCAATTAGACATACACAAGTCCATGGGGCGAGATGGGGTCCACCTAAGAGTACCGAGGGAACTGGTGAAGGTGCTCTTTAAGGCCCTTTCTATCATCTATCAGCAGTCCTGAATGACTGCGGAAGTTCCACTTGACTGGAGGTTGCAAATGTGACACCCATTTACAAGAAGGGCTGGAGGGAGAGTCTGGGAAACTATAGGCCTGTCAGTCTGACCTCAGTGCCAGGGAAGGTTATGGAGCAAATAATCTTGAGTGCCATCACACAGCACATCCTGACCAACCAGCTGATCAGGCCCAGTCAGCATTGATTTCTGAAAGTCAGGTCCTGCTTGACTAACCTGATCTCCTTCTATAACAAGGTGACCTGCTTAGTGGACAAGGGAAGAAAGCTGTGCATGTTGTCTACCTAGACTTTAGTAAAGCCTTTGACATTATTTCCCACAGCATTCTGCTTGAGCCAAGCCATGGGTGTACTCTTCACTGGGTAAAAAACTGGCTGGATGGCCAGCCGTAAATTGTGGTGGTGGATGGAGTTAAAGCCTGTTTGAAGCCAGTCAACAAGTGGCGTTCCCCAGGGCTCAGTATTGGAGCCAGTTCTGTTTAACATCTTTATCAATCACCTGGAGGAGGGGATAGAGTGATCCCTCAGCAAGTTTGCAGACTACACCAAGTTGGCAGGAGTGGAACTTCTTTAGGGTAGGAAGGCTCCTCAGAAGGACCTGGATAGGCTGGATCAATGGGCCAAGGCCAATTTTATGAAGTTCAACAAGGCTAAGTGCTGGGTCCTGCACTTGGGTCACAATGACCCCATGCAATCCCACAGCTTGGGGATGAGTGGCTGGAAAGCTGCCTGGCGGAAAATGACCTGGGAGTACTGGTCAACAGCCAGCTGAATACAAGCCAGCAGTGTGCCCAGGTGGCCAGGAGAGCCAATGGCATTCTGAATTGTATCAGGAATAGTGTGACCAGCAGGATCAGGACAGTCATCCTTCCCCTGTACTCCGCACTGGTGACGCCGCACCTCGAACACTGTGTTCAGTTTTGGGCCCCCTCACTACAAGAAGGATATTGAGGGGAAATGGCCTCAGGTTGCACCAGGGGAGGTTTAGATTACATGTTAGGGAACATTTCTTCACTGAAAGGGTTATCCAGGCACTGGAATGGGCTACCCAGGGAAGTGGTCACCATCTCTGGAGATACTTAAAAGAGGGATAGACAAGGTGCTTATAGACATGGTTTAGCAGTGAACAGGTATGTTTGGACTTGATGATTTTAAAGGTCTTTTCCAACCAAATAGTTTTATGATTCTAAAAAACTGTTGTAAAATGAATTTCAGTATTATTTTTGCTGTAGCATAGCATCTTCTGTTGTACTTTATACTTTCTTCAGCTATAGATTTTTCATATTACCTATTCCTTTGAAGACAAAACTTGGTGTTTCTTCTTTGTTTATTATGAGCAATATAGTTCATTTGAACTCACACATAGATATGTATAGAGCAGAGTACACTCCTTTATGAGATATGTGGCACATAGAATACATGTACACATATGTAAGGAAATATATATGAAAAATAATTTTGTATTTCAATCTATGGTGTACTAAGTGCAAGTACATGGATTTACAGTATTTCACAGACTGCAAATTTAAAAAAAATTTTTTGCTAATTTGTATTCCCTTTGAAATATTTCAAAATACAGGCCCTATTTCTCAATCTCTCACATTAATAGTCTTTTAATACAATATATTTGTAGTATGAATGCACTTTTAATTTCAGCACACAATTTCAGCTATTTTGTTACTAAAGTATGAAGATTTTCTACAGGATTCTGCCTTACTAGATATAAGAAATATAATTCATTTTAATTTAAACTTGTAAAATAAATTACAAATAATAACTTGAAGGAAAATATTTTTTAGTTTGATATTGTGGATAGACTCTTCCTTGTTATATTTCAGTAATGATGCGCTGCAAGTAGATGTTTGTCACATTTCAGTAATAAGTAATATGATTTACGTAGCTGGGAAAAAATGTTTCTATTTCTTTTTTCCTCTGGGCGATTTTTCATCCTCATTACTGAAGTCACTAAATGGAGCCCAATCAATTAACTTACAATAATCATTTTGGGATTGGATTCAGCCCCTGATCCTCAGATATATCAGAAAACTGTAACTTGCTTTTCTCAGATGAACAAGTCTAATGCATTGTACTATATAAAACTCCAGCTGATTTCTTTAGAGGTTATACGTGTCCAGCACTTTATTCTCTCAGTAGAATATTGTGCACAAAATAGCACATTCCAAATATAGCAATCAACACTAAAGTGTAGGCTGTTTTTATAAAAGTAGAGAACCTCAAAGTACTACCAATAAATAGATGATTCACTGTGTACCCATATATTACCATGAATCTGTGCTTCTAGCTTTTTTCCAAATGGAGATGAAATTGCTGAAAATAGTGTTATTAAAAGCTTTTATTCAGATCTCTTTTATCTGTGCCAGGTTAAACATGTTTCTCATGGGTGAACGCTTGAATAGAAACGTTTGAAAAGTCATAAGAAAGTAAAAACCTTACTAGGAAATTCTTGCTTTTATGAATTTTACTAAATTGTGCAATTTTGTATTATTTGTATAACCAGAGACAGTAGTTGCATCCTTTCTACTAGTTATTATTTAAAAAATAAGAAAGTTTCTGCTGAAAGTCTTTACAGTTCAAGGGCTGATTCTATTTGCATTTCTAGTTCTCTGCTGCTGAGAAGGAACAAGTAGCAGCAGGTCAATATCCATGGCAGCTCACTTCTTCTTCCCTCTTCATGGCATCCTAATCTGATGGCAGATGAATAGAGAGCAGGACAGAGTAGGTCTTTGGAGGTATCTTCCCCAGAGCTGAGAAGGTGGTGAACAAATATTTGCATGCAACAACATGCAAAGGCACGCGGAGATTTTCTGTGTGCTACGTAGGTCACGGCCAGGCCCAGAGGCATTGCAATGGAAGCACATGTTGAATGAAGTTTTTAAGGACGGCTTCAAAGTATCATGGGTTAATTAATAAAGAGTTAAACACCTAAGGAACTGCAAGGAAGGAATCTGGCAGGATTTGTTTAGGACCTGAGGTTGTTAGCAGTCTTTTAAGAGTAGATAAGACCGAAGTACAATTACAACAGATTTCGCAGGCTCAGGGCAAGATATAGCGCTTGTTCATTTTTGCTCTTCTACTAAATGTGTGTGTATATGTATTTGTGCACATGTATATATGGACATGCAGACAAAAAACAGAAGGAACTCTGGAGGAAAAAACAAAACAAAAAATTTAAACAATTTAGGATTTTCTGTTATTGCCATTTTCCCAAAGAAATATAGTTATTTATTCTATTGGATGATAAGTGAACATTTTAAAAAACAACTGCTTTCAAACAAAGGAGCCTATAGTTGGCAATGTGGGAATATAAAGAAAGGTGCTTTGTTTTTTAGAAGTGTTGAATTACAAGAATTGTGGCAGATTTCAGAAGAAACTTTTCTGAAAATCAGACCACCTCAGGTCAAATTCCTAGATACTCATCTTTGTTTAGACAACTACATTTGAAAATGTGGTTTAAGCACTGGCGGTTCTTCACATGTTATTTATCCTCAGCAGAAAATCTTTTTCTTTTTTGATGGTTTTAGGACTTTTAAGTTGTATGATCTATCTCTTCAGTGAGATGAATCTAGGCAGGTCTGAAGCATACCCTGGCACTTAATTTATCCAGGTTTTTCTGGATTGCTGTGTAGCAGATCCAGATGGCCAGGAAACTGCCTGGCAAGTACTTTAAGCTAGTTCACACTGAGAAAACAGTCTTTATAGACTTGGTTTTTGAATAATCTCTCTCATTCGTATTTCAATAAAGACTAGTCTTACCCTGCAGGCAGTAAGAAGCATTATTTAACACCAAGTGTTTCACAGTGTATTACTACTGTACTACACAGTTGTGCATTTCTGAGAAAAAATGAACTTAATAGGCTCATTACTTTAATCCTATTATAGTTGAATTCATAAATTAGAGCTTTGCTCCTGCTTTGGAATGTATTTCAGAATGGTTAAGAGAGTCTAATTCTAAAAATTAATGAAAAAAAAGTGTTGTCTCTGATTTTTTTAAAAGATAAGTAATATCATTAATATTTTCAATTGGTTTCTTTGAAGTTGTGGTCTTCCTGCAAAATATTTCTCTGAGTTGAAATCTTAGTTCCTAAAAAATTATATAGAGGATTTTTGCTATAAGTCTTTCTGGCTCATTACGAAAAGGAGGAAGGAAGAATAAGTTAATAAGTTAGAATTGGGGTTTTGTTTATTTTCCTTTAGGAGTTATGGACAGAAACTGGAAATGCACACTTTTCACAGAACTAAACCTCAGAAATTCATGGGTGTGGTAGGAATGTGAATCGTCAGAATTTAATCAAGT
Organism: Egretta garzetta; assembly: GCF_000687185.1. Classification (NCBI taxonomy): domain Eukaryota; kingdom Metazoa; phylum Chordata; class Aves; order Pelecaniformes; family Ardeidae; genus Egretta; species Egretta garzetta. The sequence goes on along the minus strand of NW_009258615.1, from coordinate 3,930,060 downwards.
TTCACCTGACTTAATGTTTTCTGATTATCTTATTTAATATCTGCTTTAATATTTGATAAATATTTTACATTTAAATCACGTTTTTCTTTCCCCAAACTTGCAAGAACAGCAGAAGAAAAAAAGGAGGAAATGAAGGGAATTAATTTCAAATCTCTAGATTCCTATCCCAAATGTATTCCTTTAATATAAATTTATTCTCTAATCACCCATAGTAGTTAGTTTTCAAGATGAGGCTATGGAAGGTTTAAAAGCAGACAGAAGTACCAAACTCACTCTTTAAGCTGGGTTCCAGAAAAACTCCATAGTGGGCAGTTCCTACTGGAGAACATTTATGTGAGAACTCACCTCTTTGAAATTTTCACCCATATCTCTCTGCCTAAATATAATAGTAGGGTGGAAAGCTCTTTGAAAGCTCTTAATTTTACCAAGTTTGTACAGAAATTAAGCCACAGAGAGCTCTTTAGGACCTCAGAGTAAGTCATAAGTTGGATTTCTGTAGTGCCTGAACTTCACATTCTTCTATAAAAACCTGAATTGCACTCTGACTTTTTCATACAGCTGCATATGTGTACGACTCCTCTCGCGTATTTTTTTTTCCAAATAATGAACTTCCCATTTATGAATCATTGCTTATGATAACAGAGAGAAACCGGGGTAATTTACATGTGTAGTAGTTTCTTGACAATTAAAATGAGTTCCTAACTGGTATGCTTTGGGGAAATCATTGCTGTTCCTTGAATTACCATATCTTTAAATGTATAAATGTCCATCAGGTACATGAAATGAATCATGTAACATGATATTTTTAATGAAGGGGAGTATATTCTATGCTATGACTAATGAAGAATGCAAATTACTGCATAGTTACCTTCTGTAGTACTATGATTATGTTCTTGCAATAGGTCTTTGGGTTTTCTAAGAAACTATTTCTGCAGATAATTTTTTTTATTTTAGTTGCAAATTTCTCTTACCCTCAAAAATGTGATTGCAGTTTCAGCTAGCAGTCAGCTGCTTCAGCTTGTTTTGTGGAAGATCAGCTGGCACTAAATGCTCAATAACTATACTCCATTTAACATCTGTCAGTTATTCATGTCTGACACTAATCAGGTGTTTGCCATTCAACAGCAGGAGAGAAGATACTTTCTATCTCTAAAAGCGTTATTGTAAAATTAGAATTGAAAGCTTAGACGTTTTTCCTCAGGCACCACAGCTGTCATCATGTGGTTCTCAGAAATACCATGTTTGTCAACTGCAAGCATGAGGAGGATGGGAACAACCTCTGAGTACCTTAGTGATACCTTATTTCTTGTCTTCTATGCAAAGCAACACATTAAAGACCAAGTTGTTATACTAAAGTTAGAGCTAAAATTAATATAAAACCCCATGCATTCTTTGATGTCATGGCATCAGATAGTGTTTTAATTTAATAAATAATTAGAAGTTTTTGATGCTACATGTTTTGTTTCCTTAGCTTCCTAAAAGTAAAAGGGCATTAAAAAAAATAAATAGCAAAATGGAATTGAGAGACTTGTGATTTACAGCTGTTCCTGGAAGGGACAGATTCATGAGAAAGGCTGGGCTGGGATTAACTGGAGTAATTGTCTTTCAAAATTATTACGACTATATGATAAGGTACTGGATTATGAAGGTGTAGAGGTGTGGCATGCGGTGGAAGTATAATAGGCTCAAAGGAGGAAAGCAGGACTCAGTAAGTGCATGTATGTCAAAAGCATCACCATGGTTTATGACCATACTTCAACAATCTGTGTAAAATGTAGAAGTTGAGTCAAAATAATCTGAAGGTTGCTTATGGAAGCCTTTAATAGTGATTTATTTTGTTGTTGTACATTGTAATAAAGAATAACAAAAGCTTCCTGGAGCATGAAGGAAGTATTGTAAATGTTAGCCAGAAGGAAGATGCATCACTAACACAGTATTTGCACACAAATTTCTGAAACACCACTATGGACTCTAATTAAAAAGTATCACATAAAAAGGAGAAAAAAACCCTATGAGTAATTATTAATCTCCAGAACTAAACTGATTTAATTAGTTGAAGAATAAAGGTCATCGTAAAAGCTAACTGAAAAAGTGCAACTTCTGTCAATATTTATTGGATTAGACTTTTCTGTTTTCCCTAAGCATTGGGTACTGCAGAGTGTGCTGCCTTGTCTTCCTACAGCTATTCCCCGGGTGGATCTACAAGGTATCTTTGTAACCATTTAAAACTATGTCTTGGCACACTTTCACCTTTAGTCTAATACTGGCTCCATACGACACCCAGGCCACCGACCAGTGGGCTGGGGGTACAACAGTGCCCGTGATGTGTGGGGGATATGGTGCCCTTCAGACAGGTAACTTCTTTACTCCCTTTTCCTATATGTATTTAAAATGTGTGCAAAGCCATGTAACGCTTCAGCACCAAAGCAAATTTCAGACAGAAGGGCCTGGTAGGAATAATATTTTCAGCGTAATTGAAATGAACTTTAGGTTAAAAACCTTATATCTTATTATTCCTTCTGCAATATTAGTTTAAATTAGCTTAATACACACTGAGGCATTTTACTTCTCACATTCAAATGAATGCAGTGAACCATATGCTGGTTATTTTTCTCAATAGCTATTTCATGTAAAAGCTATTTTTAACAAGAAAACATGATTGTGATAGTTTACAGTATAAATTCATAATGTATAGCTACTAAGGGCCTGTCCTGCATTTTCTGCCAATTCCCATTTCCCCATGAAGAACCCTTGATGATAATTTTCATTGTTAAAGTCCCCGGGAGGTTAGAATACGTAAGAAATGCAGAATGGGTCCTTCTTACTGTTATCAGCAAAACAATAATCTTCAGATAATATGAATAAATTACTGCGTTTCAAAGAGTATAAAGGTCAGCTCCTACCTGTCTGGTTTTTAGAGAGTGGAATTGTCCATTTGCTACTGTTGGTTTAGTAAGACCTATTAATAATGAAGAACTTCTTTGTGAGGAGAAAAAAAATTAAATGTCAAAGGATTTTCAGTCTCCTTTTCAGACGATACACAAATTCATCCATTCACAAAATTGCTTTCTGAAAGTGAGATATTTATTGCTATAAAATATCTTTTGGTTTTGATTTCAGTTCTCATTTTGGTTTTGTTTTTTACTAGCACATGTATAGTAATTGAAAGATATTTTTAGTTTAAGCAAATCCTTTGGGTAAACTGCTGTGTCACAGTGGCTGACTATTATAATAGCTGTGAAGAAATCTACCTTTCTGGGCAATTCATTTTTAGGAACATCACCTCTTGGCTTCTTCTGCAACCTTTAATCTTTCCTTGGTCACAGGCTAGCATAGAAAAATAACTCAGCAAAGGTAATTGGGTTTGCTAGGCTCTCCCTGCTGGAACACAAAGGCTGCTACCCAGACTTTCAGCCAGGCAGAGTACGGGCCGCTGAGCACCGCAGTCCAGGAGCAACGTGGGTGAAGCCACCTCCATCAGCTGTCAGTTCCCCTTGACGGGGACAAATTGGACATCATCCTGATCCCAAATTACCACAGTGGTCCTCTGCAGAGAGCAATGCGAGCAAATAGGCTCCAGTCCTTTCACAAGAGTTGGTGGCAGGCTGTCAGAGCTGGGCCACCTGGAGACATCACTGCTCTACCCAGGCCTCTGTGGGACTCTCTCTTCCACAGTAAAAAAAAAAAAAAAAAAAAGGTGGCATCCCGGGGGAGCAATG
>NW_009258615.1:3895822-3926172 GCF_000687185.1 Egretta garzetta | reverse complement strand
CCGTTGGGGCGTTCTCTCGCCCAAAAAAAAAAAAAAAAAAAAAAAAAAAAGTGTGGCATCCCAGGGGAGAAATGGCCTGGGCAACCGCCTTATCTTGGAAGCAGACAGCCAGTCTGACGAATAATTGAATCTTACTCTCTGCCTCTCTGTGGAAGACATTACTCATTTTTCCATTAGTCTTTGCTACAATTCGAACTGTTTCAACTGACTTGACTCCCATTGCCAGTTAGCTCTTTCAATCATTTTCTATTCCCCGGTCTGTCGTCTCCAATAACACAAACAGAATTTGTACTTTTACAGTTCCTTCGCCATCATCCTCCCAAAATGCAGCTTAATTAACATTAATGTTTTCATACTTGCCTTCACATTTTTAAGTCAGGCTTATAGGCTGGAAAGTGTCAAGTGCCACTGAATGCAGTATTGCAAGACAAGTGTAGGACAGTTCCCATTTCAGAGTACTGGAGAGTTAAACCTTAACATAGTCTGAAATATGTGTAGAGGCAAAAAAAATTGCTAGGAACATCTGGTAAAGACTTTTCAAGAATCAGGTTTCTCCTCTCTTATGCTGTTACAGATTTCAGAGGAGTAAATTCTTGCTGTGCTGATTTCTCTGCACTGGTCCCTGAAAAATGAGTATTTGTCATACTTGACCAATGTTTTGTATAAGTTGGTTATTGCATGTAGCAAAAATATATTCCATGAAGTTTAATAGAAAAGTAAAGAAAAGTAAAGCAGTTCTGTTCCTCTTCAGCAGCATCAATCATTTTTGAAGGAATTTGCTTATAGCTTCTGCATGACACAGTACATTTTCTATCAGGCTATTTGGAGAAGGCTCCAAAAATTTCTGCATATCGTAAGTCTAACTATTGATTTGTGTTCCCTGGGCTTGCTGACTATAACTCTTCATCTGTGCGCTCAGTCTGCAAATACAGTTCAAATGCTAAGCAAAAATTACTCTGCTGTTATATTTACTGCCCTGCTGCTAAATGCTCAGCCATCTTTATGGTTTTGTTCTACTAAAGTCAGTGATGAGATTAACCAATGTTAATTACTTAGTACAGCAAATCCTCCACAGAAACCACTTGTCAGTGGAATTCTTCCAGCCAAACAAATGATCGTTTGGGATGCTAAGCTTTCTCCTGACATTCTCAGTTTTATGGGTCAAAACCAAGGCTATAAAACTCAAGCTTTTCAAGGAAAAGGGCACATTGTTGTCTTTATACATGTGGGGATCTTCCCACAATATCTCCAAAATCAAGACCAAGCCAGAGAGGGGATAATTTTTTTCTTATTTTTCCTTATTTGTGGGTGTAAACCCACCTTCTTAAAAATTAGTTTAAAAACAACTTTCCTTCTTTTTAAAGAAAAGGATATTTTTTCAGTGTAAATAACTATTTATTTATAAAGGAACTTGCAGTGGATAATCACTTGGGCAGGAATTTGGAGGGGGAACTATTTTCAATTTTACTTTTCATGCACTTGTAATTTTTTTCAAGTTAAATTCATTCCATATGCTTCTGCATAGTTTTTGTTTTGACAGGTATACACTAAGAAAGCTAATTCTTTAAATTCTTAAATTTAGATCCACATATTACATGTTAAATATGTGTTTCTTTTACTGTGGCTGAAAAATCAAAAGAAAAAAAAAGGAAAATGTGAACTTTTTCCTGTGAAGGAAGGTGTTCTATGTGGAATTATAGCTCTCATAGGGAAGCAGTATTCTGTCAGCTGGTTTGTTGTTCTGTTGGGGTTTTCTAACAGTCTGAAAATAAAGATAAACGATGAGGCTTTGGCTCTCTGACTCATTTAATCCACACCAAACTTTCACTATTTGGGTAAAATACGCAATATTAGATTGCTCTTACGTCCTGTGTGATATTTCCTAATACAGAGAATAGGAAACCTAACTCAGAAAAAAGTAAGATCTAATTTAAAACTGGTTATTTATTATTTACTTATGTTTGATTGCTTGCTTATACTGGACTGGGGACTGCAAAAGCCTGTGTAGTTTAGTTCACTTTTTGTTCAGTCCATTTCGAAGCAGGAAATCAGTACAGCCTCATGATGTAGCCTATTTGTGTTAAAGGACCTGAAAAAAGGGGTTTTTTTCATAGCCAGAATTTTTCCTCTTTCAACAGAGATACAGATAAGCATACACACATAAAACCTGGCTTAATATATAATGACTCAAGTAATTGCATGATTGCTATAAATATCATGTAAAATCACTTTTCACAGGATTTCTTTCCAGTTCACAGGCCAAAACTATTCTGGAGATGGAATTTAATTTAGATCCGCTTTAAAAAATCCATTTCTAAGCTTTCCTGCAAGGTTTCTCTTCAACATTTTCTAATCCAAATTCTTTTCACCAATGATTCGTAATAGCATTTTCAGTGCTTTCCCATTGTCTTCTAACTTTGGATTCTCAAACTACTACTTCAACCAGTCCAGCTCTAGACCTTGGAGCATTTAAATTGGGAAGACATTTCCTTCATGTTGCGTAGATTTTATTCCCTTCACTCAGTACAGATTACCTGTGTACAGCCTACTGCTGAGAAAATCCTGTTTATCCTTGGCTACCTTGCATTCCAAACCTTTGAACAAAAGGAATTTAACTGTAAAATTGTCATAATTTCTGCTGTGTTTTTGTGAACCACAATTTCAAAGACTTACAATCATGGCCAGATATTAGTAGATTTCAAAGGGGAGTCCAAAAGTCATAGAATCACAGAATCATTTAGGTTGGAAAAGACCTTTAAGATCATGAAGTCCAACCATTAACCTAACATTGCCAAGTCCACCACTAAACTATGTCCATAAGTGCTGCATATACGGATCTTTTAAATACCTCCAGAGATGGTGACCACTTCCCTGGGTAGCCCATTCCAGTGCCTGGATAACCCTTTCAGTGAAGAAAAGTTCCTTAACATGTAATTTAAACCTCCCCTGGTGCAACCTGAGGTCATTTCCTCTCATCCTATTGCTTGTTACTTGGGAGAAGAGACCAACAGCCACCTCACTTCTCCTCTGGACATGCTCCAGCAAGGCAACGTCTTCTTGTAGTAAGGGGCCCAAAACTGAACACAGTATTTGAGGTGGGGCCTCACCACTGCTGAGTACAGAGGGACAATCACTTCCCTACTTCTGCTGGCCACACTATTTCTGATGCAAGCCAGGATGCTATTGGCCCTCCTGGCCACCTGGGCACACTTGGCTTGTATTCAGCTGGCTCTCGACCAGTACCCCCAAGTCATTTTCTGCCAGGCAGCTCTCCAGCCACTCATCCCCAAGCTGTGGGATTGCATGGGGTCATTGTGACCCAAGTGCAGGACCCAGCACTTAGCCTTGTTGAACTTCATAAAATTGGCCTTGACCCATTGATCCAGCCTATCCAGGTCCCTCTGTAGAGCCTTCCTACCCTAAAGCAGATCAACGCTTCTGCCCAGCTTAGCGTCATCTGCAAACTTGTTCAGGGTATACTCAATCCCCTCGTCCAGGTGATTGATAAAGATGTTAAACAGAACTGGCTCCAACACTGAGCCGTAGGGAACACCAGTTCTTGACTGGCTTCAAAGTAGGTTTAACTCCATTCACCACCACACTTTAGGGCTGGCCATCCAGCCAGTTTTTTACCCAGTGAAGAGTACAACCATCCGAGCCATGGGCAGCCAGTTTCTCAAGCAGAATGCTGTGGGAAATAGCATCAAAAGCTTTACTAAAGTCTAGGCAGACAACATGCACAGCCTTCTTCCCTTGTCCACTAAGCTGGTCATCTTTTCATAGAAAGCTGGACCTGACTTCCATAAATCCATGCTGACTGGGCCTGATCAGCTGGTTGGTCTGGACGTGCTGTGTGATGGCACTCAAGATGATCTGCTCCATGACCTTCCCCAGCACTGAGGTCAGACTGACAGGCCTCTAGTTCCCCGGATCCTCCTTCCAGCCCTTCTTCTAGTGCCAACCTCCAATCAAATGGAATTTCTTTGGTTAGCCAGGACTGTTGATAAACGATGGCAAGTGGGTAGTGAATGCTTCCACCAGCTCCCTCAGTACTCTTGGGTGGATCCTATCCAGCCCCATATACTTGTATATGTCTAAGTGGTCACTAACCATTTCCTCTTGGATCATCGAAGCTTTGCTCCCCATCCCTGTCTTCTGGCTCAGGGGGCTGGGTACCTGGAGAACAGCTGACCTTACTATGAAAGGCTGAGACAAAGAAGCCATTAAGTACCTCAGCCTTTTCCTCATCCCCCCTGCATCCAGTAAAGGATGGAGAGTCTCCTCAGCCCTCCTTTTGTTGTTAATTTATAGAAATATTTTTTTTATTTTCTTTTATGGCTGTAGACAGATTAAGTTCTAGTTGGGCTTTGAACCCTTCTAATTTTTTCCCTGCATGACCTCACAACATCCTTGTAGTCCTCCTGAGATTCCTGCCCCTTCTTCCAAAGCTCATAGACTTTCCTCTTTTTTTCTCAGTTCCAGCCAAAGCTCTCTGTTCAGGCAGGCTGGTCATCTTTCCCACCAGCTCATCTTTTGGCACACAGGGACAGCCTACTCCTGCACAGGTCTGTTCAAGTAATGGGCAACTACCTGCTAAATTTCAAATCCCAGTTTCAAAGCTGACATAGCTTGACAAAGGTCTTCAGGAACATTTTACGTCAGGAAAACAAAGGATTGTTTCCTAGTAATGGGAAAAACAGCAATGCTTCTCCACAGAGCAGGGTAAACGATAGGAAAATTTAGTTCAAATGTCTTTGGATTTGTAAAATTAGAGTCAAAATGGAAAACAGGATATCAGAATGGAAATAAACAATTGGCAGCTTTCTCATACATCAACATCCAAGATAACTGGTCTGCTTTTATGTATAACCCAACAACTAACTTGTGTATGTAGGGGTATGATCAGAAAAAAGACTTCTTTCTCTTTCTCACTCATGTCCTACCCTTCCTATGGAAGAGACCTCATGTAGTCCTTGGACTGTTTTCTACTGTTTGTCACAGCACTGTTTCCAAACCCCAATGTACTGCAGCCCAAAGGAAATTAATATCTCAAAAAGTATGCTGCTTTGAAAACACATATAAATATGTTTTTCAAGGTTATCTATGAGTTCGTTGAGCTGTAACCCTTATCATTTATTGAGTACTTTATTTTTCATTAAGAAACTGCACAATCTACTCCTGAAAGATCATGTTGGACTTTTTGCTCATTTGAAAAATGAGTAATTAAAGTTGCTGTCCAAAGCACAAATATCCAGTTTCATTTAAGTACTGATGGAGATACTGCTAATGGGACAGATATAACTAAATTTTCTAATTTATTTATAAGTGTTGCTTGTTGAAAATTTACAAGATTGTTGTTATTGTATGTTGTGCAACTTTGACCATCTCCATAAATAACAGAGATAATTGAATGTATTATACAAGCTATTTTATATGAACACTTATAATGACAAATTGGAAAGTAATATATTTTACAAGTTCCTCTGAGAAAGGCCAGACAAAACAGATTAATTTAGCAAGTAGCAAACTTTTTGCTTCGATTCAATTCCTGGTTTTTTAAGATAAATTGTGAAAGTGCTGTATGAAGTTCTGAGAGGAAAAGGGATATTAACTATTCACCTGAAGCAGTCTTCAACTACATTTTTCAAGCTTGGAGGGTACTCTAGCTATAGCTGCCAAGATAGAAGTTATCTTGACTGTCAGGCTTTCAGTTCTTTTCCAGAAAGAAGATTTTATCAGTAATATTTGTCAGTAAGCCAGAGAAAGCTCATCAGTTTGAGAAAGAAATCAGTTACCCTCACTCAGGATCAACTACACTTTGGAATTTGCCTGCAGCCAAAGGTCCAAATCTAATGTACTTAAAGCATTTTACGAAGTTTTAGCATATGAGGCCATAATAACTTCTTATATTTAGATCCCTTATGGTAAACAAGTAGATGTTCACTGTGGTCCAAGTTTTCAGTGTCAGTAAATCCTGACTTTTCTGCTCATGACGTTCCTACTTACAGTGCAAAATTAATAACTAATTTCTAAATATATTTCAGTACATTACAGGGATCAGTATAACTAAGTGTTAACGCCATGATTAGGGTTTATGTTAGCCTCTCAGCTTTGTGAACTTGTTCTGTTCTGTAAATGTTTGTTATGGTTGCAATGACTGGTGTTAAAGATGAAGAAAGTGTTAAAAAGAGAGTAATGTAGACAGGTAGATTGTCTTATTTTCCAGTTTCATTCTTCTTGTCTACATAACAAAAAAAAAAAAAAAAAGTTGGTCAAGGAGAATGACTAGATCTCAGACTGGTATTTTTGGTTGAGACCACAGTAAACCAAAGAAGAAAATACATGCGATTTTAAAAAAAAATATTGTGCTTACACTTTTACTTCCAAATAAGACTCTAACATTGTCTGTCCTCAAAACTGGTAGCAGGCTTTCCTATGATGCAAGTGTTGGTAATAACATGCCTCAAATGTGACTTAGACCCTTTGTAGGGGCTTGAAACTCTTCAGCTGACCCTTATCTTTCTAAAGAGATTACTTACAAAGAATTTGGTGCTGCAGGGTACTAACCACATTTCTTCTCTCCAGGAAAACAATTACAAAAATGTACAAATTAAAAGGCAGTTATTCCCAGTAAAGTCTGTGCACTTAAAAAGCAGTTGAATGAATTGTGCTTAAACTTAGGCAAAACTTGAAGTTAGAATAGCATCAGAGTAATAATTACTGGGCAGGGTCAAATCTATGGTTAGCCATTAGACCTAATTTATGGTGTTGTCTTGGGTTTATCTTGAAAACTGTAGGTGATAAAGATGACAGGTATGAAGTGAACAACAGTGAAATTCAACAACTCAGAGACTACTTGTCATTAGCATGTGGTATCACTGTATTATGGCACAAAAATTAAGGGAAGATTGCAAGACAGATTGATATAAAAAACCTCTTATTTAAACTAGGTCTGATGTTGCTTCCAATGTACCCAGAAATGTGCATTAGTCATCATTATAATTCAAACTTTCCCAGCAATTACCACAGAGTGATACATGGATACTGCAGTTGTTTCATGGATGCACAAAAGCCTTTGCTCTACAAACCATATATTCTGTTACTGACTTGAAAAACATAAATAAATCCTGCAGACCTCTGAGCACATGGCTGTGCTAGAGATGAGGTAGCGGCTGGATTGCTGTGGAAATTTATGGGTCTCCAACAAACTGTGTTAAAAATGTACTATATTAATACGCTGAGTCAGAGTCGCTCTGCCACAGTAAAAATCAAGTTAGAAAATGGTATTATTGCGGGTTAGTAGTGTGCTATTGCTGGTACAGAAATGGTGTCTAACTCAGAGATGTTTCATCCTATTAGGCAATGTAATAGAATATTCAGGCCCTGTACAGCTGTGTTCTATGGGGCTAAGGAGAATAGGAAGAAATGCTTCTAGAACAGCTCCTGGGTGTTTTCTGAGCCACTCTGATAGCCTAAGAAGGGCTTAGAAAGAAGTATGATCACTTGCGGAAAAGGCATGAGAGATTACTAGGTGTTTCTGAAGTGCTATTTTGTCATGAGCTCTGAAGATTTTCTTCTACTGTACTTTTTTCTGCTTCTAAACTTTCCCTTTCAGTGCAACCAATTGTTACGTGGGGAAGTTTCATAGAAATCCCTCACCACAAAAATTACTTGCAGCAATTTATTGCAGTAAAAGGGTTACTGACAATGATCATAGTTACATAAATAAAGGAATAAGTAGAAGAATGTGAACAAATACATATATTCTAGTTTAACAGAAGTTCACTGAAAATAATAGATATTTTTCATTCTGCTCTAGCAAAAATATCACTGGTATTTGTGGTATTGTCACTGTCAGTTTTCACAACCTCAGAACTTCATGCCAATGTCATGTCAGTCTGTGCCAAAGGGACCCTCTGTCTAGATAAGGCTTTGCTCTATTTCGTGTTGTTGGAACAACAAAAATCCTGTTTTCTTAAAACTTTATTAAATACAGTTCCATCTGGTGGGACTGGGAAAGGCAGACCATTTTTTAGTTCTCAGAAGCTGAGGACAATTTTTGGAATCTCATATTTGGCAGAAATTTAGGCAGCTCTGGTGTCTTTGAGAACAGATTCTTCAAGGAGATGAATCTGCCTCACCACTTTTTTTTTTTCTTTTTTCATTTAATTGCATCAGAATTGCTATAGCCAGCTTGATGGCTGTTTCCCAACAATTTTTCCTTTAGTTGTGCAATTTGTAAATCACCCACTTTTTTACTCATCTTACGAACTACTTCTTATGACCTTAATTTTACAAAGCACAGATAAAAACGCCTTTGTTTCATTATCAAAATATAATAATCCGAATTAACTTGGAATTGTATGAGCCAGGAGTATATGAATGAAACATTATTTTAAAACTGAATTGTAGCTAAAAGACAAAAAAAAACCCACACAAAGAAAATGTAAACTTGCTATAATTAGTCATCCTCCATGCCTTTGTATTTTTGTGTCACTATATTGGCATTTGCCTCTGTTAAAAGGGTGTCTAAGGAGAAAATATGGATATGGGAATGACAAGATCCTTTCTCAGATTTAGAAATTCTGAAGATTATATTCAGCCCCCTGAAAGGGGTTCTCTTTCCCACAAAGGGGCTTGTGTTCTGGATAGACAAATAACCCTTCTGCAATGGAAGCAGAACCCCACAAAGCTCTGCTCTGCGTGCCAGGCTGGCTGGCATTTTCCAGACACCGGACTTTTTTATGGGAAACTCCTTCTCTGAACAGTTTTCATTTCCTTAGGTTCCATCCCAAACTTATCACAGACAATCTAGTCTATCTAGTGTTTATTCCTAAGCATTTGGGGGTTTGATTCTGGTTTTTTTTTTTTTAACATTTTTCAGCATACCATGCTAAAATTTTATCCCATTGCTCTGGCAAATTGATTACATATTCCAAAAGCCATTACTAAAATTGTGACAGATCTTATCATATGATTCCTATCCTTTATACAGGGTCCTCTTGCACATGGCAATACGTACTTTTAAGAACATAAAAATGTGCTTTCATTTCAGTATTTAATTAGTACCCTTGGCTTTTCGCAATAGTCTCTGTTCAGCTGCCTATCAGAGGTATCATAGTAATATATTCTTACACAATTTCAGATTGTTAACCATAAGGATTTACAGGTCACGTCTACTTTTCAGACTTGTTAAATCTGTCTTTCACTGAGCATCAATTATATCTCTTGTTCTATTTCAAGGTAACATAACTGACAATGTCAAGTATTTTCAATATTTTGTCTGGTTCTCTGGAAAACAGTTTCTTTAACAGTCTGTTACAGAATATTCCACTAATCTTAACATCTGTTGGATTCAGGACTTCTGAAAATGTTGACATAAAGCTTCCCCTCTCCTCCTGTTCTGTAGCATGAGATGAACAATTTGCTCCCCCTCTGAACTTCTATGAGTTAAAAATGGAGATAAAGTTATTGGTAAACCCTTGCATGTGCCTCCATTTCTGGCGGAGAAATTCCCTCCCCCTTCTGCCACAAACTTCAACTTTCTGCTTCCATCTAAAAATATTTTGCCCAGGCTCTTCCTTCAGGTCATTTCTTTTAAACTTGAAGGCATCTGATGTCTTCTTGAAATGCCTCAATCCACTGGAAACTGTGGTCCAAGTTACTGGTCCTTCCTATGATCTCTGGTGGTTGTGGAGGAGAGTTTTATACATTCACAGCCTTCTCGGATATTATTGTGTTAATAAGGACTTTATCTGTGGCCACTGAGGAACCTCTAGTAGCTGCATTTTAATTTCTTCAGAAATTTCTGAAGTCTTGCTGTAAATTATTTCAATAATTTCATTTTATGTCTGTGAGCAATTTCATTTTTGTTCTGTCTTGATCTAATAGGAATTGTCATTTCCAATTTCCCTTTTTCATTTCATGCCAACATTGTTGTCTACTGTCAGATCAGCAACTTTCTGGTTTTTTGCTGGCTTTAGATAATGGGGTGATATTTCCGTTTGGGAATTTTTTCTGCTAGAATAAGAGTAAAGATACATAGGGCTCACATAAATGCTAATAACCTGTTAAGTTGCTGAGCATGTACACCAGGTTCCGGGATATGGTAGGAACAAAACAAGAGACAAATTTCTATTGCTGCTTCTATACCCTCCTCCCCAGAAGAAAATTGCAAAAATCTCTTGACTTCTTTACTAAGCCCTGCGTACAATTGTGTGCCATTTGGGACTTTATAACACATCTACCAAGTTAGCTGCATTCCTCAGTAAAATGTAGTTACAGAGTTTTTATTTGCTTGCATTTTTTTTTCTTCTGTCTTTCATTCTGAGATCCTCACTGGCTTTATTAATATTTCTATTGTCTGGCAGGTGCCTACTGACTTGATTTTCCAAAGTATTCATCTCTGCAATCCTTGCTTTAAAAAGATAGGCATAGCAGACAAATGGAGTGTGATTTATTTTTCTTGTGTACATATTATAAGACACAAGAAGTTATCATTCACCAAGATCACTTTCAAAGTCCATGAAAATGTAAGGAATTTAACATTTATTTCCCTGTGCTTGGGATACCAGTTCCTACTGGTCAAAGGAGCAATCAGGAATATTCTGTATTAGTGTCGTTTCTGGTAATCTATTATGCTTATCTCCGCACAAGCAGGTAGGAGATTTTTTTTAACGTCTGCTTTATGTGTTTCTGTGGCTTATGCCCTGATGCCAGAGCAGATTCCCTATAGTTTGTATTGTGCTCCATTTACATCTGACTGGTAAAGAGCAGAGTTACTCTGAGTGTATGGCTTATTGGGAGAGAAGCTTTTCAGTCAATGCCTGAAGCATGCTGGATCTCTGAAACATCAAAGTACATTGTACAATAAAAACTGGGAGAAAACCTCTGTCAAGCTGGAATAGGAAGTAGTGACAAAGTGAAGAGGGGTTGGGAATTTCAGCTGTATAATGAAGCAGTATCTTTTGCATGTGGTATGAAGGTGAGATTATGGACATAGGTGTAATGTGTTACTGGGATTCACTGGTTCTTTGGTAAATGCCCACGTGCACACTTTACTACATTATATGAGCAAGCAAGTAGGAGATGGTTATCGCTTTTTTTACATTGGAAGGGTTTGAACAGAAAGCCTCCCCTGATGAGGACAGCTAGGAGCACATCTGTCTTTGGTTGATAGACATGTTTTGTGTTACCACTAATGCGAGAAATAGGATGGGATGCAGAACTCAAAAAAAAAAAAAAAGTGAGAACTGAACTGTAACTCTTGAGGACTTCTTGGGGACTTCTAGTCTTGAGGACTAGAGTTCAACCTTTGCTAACAAAACCACTAAGCTAAAGCATTCATATTAATTGCAGAAAAATAAACTCGATGTTAGTTAAACCTAATGTAGGATGCAAGGGACACAGTCTTTATTATCTTTCAACAGGTTTATGTCATGTGCCTTTTCCTAACAGGTATTTGAGGTATTTTCCCTAGCTAAAATGAAAAACAGATTAGATGAACAAGTTGTCAATTATAACAGGAAAAATACAGCTTCAATGTCCGGTTTATGTCTAAAGAGATAGCCAAAGAGTTCCTCTTAAACCATCAGTTCAGCATACAAGCAATCAAAAAGCTGAAGGCTGACTATAATATATGAATTTTGAATGAAATGTAGCTGCAGTGTATGTACAGCTGTCAAAAACAGCCAGTGAAAAAGGGATGCAAAATTATTAAATATAAAATAGATTAATCACAAAAAAGCTCAAATCCTGTGTTGTTTGCTATTTACTTTTTGTATTTCCTCAGAGCTCTGTATACCGACAAAGATGTTTAAATGATATTACTTCACATGATTATTTTGACCCATAAAGCTCTTAAGTAAACATTTTTACAATCAGTAGATTATTTTGACAAACCATAGTGCTTGGACAAACCATTATCCAACCCTGAAATTTAATGAAGCTAAAGAAACCGTGGGTGTTGCAAGGTGCTAAGTAGAGGATAAACCCCAAGGGACCAAGGCTGAAGTAGGACCTCAGTCCTGACACATTCTCACAGAGGCTTCCTTCCCAGAACTCTTCTGGAGCACCTGAATTGCTCCAGAGCTATGGCAAAGCTTTGCCCCAGTTTCTCTCCCCACCTTCTGCAATTCACCAATGTTCATAATTAAAATTACTTCAGCATTAAGGTACTTGTTCTAGGTCACAATAATTACCGTGGTGATTTAGGGAATATGGCTATTATAATTCCTGAATTCACTTTTGAGAATACAAACTCTTGTACTTTTATCTGTGTCAGGCTGAAAACTCCATTTTCACTCCATTTTCTATCTCCATTTTGGAAAAAGAGCTAACAAAGGACAGTCAAGCTTCAGTTATCCTTATTTACATGAAAGTATTTTTGAACAATTTCGAGTGTTGCCACCCAATCAAAGATCACCTGAGAAAGATATTAGACATTATCTGATGAACATGCATGGAAGTTGTAAAAGACATTTTCTGACCAGGTGTTTTGGAGAGAGGGATAGTAGATGAGGGGTAAAAATTCATGTCCAAGAGGCGAGGAAGGACCCTGAACTACTTACACAACTCTGATCCGAGTAGAAAGGAAAAAATAATTGTTAAAGAAATAGAAATAGGATAAACTGTTTTTTTTTTTTTAATATATTTGATGGGATACCTGAAGTTAGGAGAAAGTATATTGGAGCGTTTTGCAAGTTGCGTATATTATATGCTATAGCTGTTGCTTGATCCAGAGGAGGTAAATTGTAAACCAAAGTGTCGGTCAAACTGGCACTCTGCAAAAAGATGGGTTTATAACAACTGAAGCATTTTGGAGAGTTTGCGTGAGTCATAGGACTTAGGAAGCTAGACTGTGGGAGATCCTACCTCTCACAGTAGGGTGCTGTCTGAGGATCGTTATATCCCGAGACAGCATGTGGAGACCGAAAAGCAGATTTACAGTTTAGCATACTTAAACTTTGAAAACTCAAACCACATCGTCTTTGTAAGTAAGCCTGAAACAACAGCCTAAGGAGTGTTCAGCAAAGGGAGACTTACCAAAGATGTGATGATTGCCAGCTATAAAAATCAACCAAACAAAATACAAACACAAAATATTCTTTTAAATCAGCTGGCATTGCAGGATATGTGTTTACAACATTAACAGTTTCTAAAGGACCTATTGTTCACAGTGCAGTCTGGAGGCTGGGAGAAAATGGCTACCCTAACAAATTCTCAAGCAGTTACTATAGGATTTGGTGCCAGCTAGAGGCTTTTATCCTGCGGTAAGCATAGTCCTGATAGAACTTGCACTAAAAAACAATGGAGGAATTTAGGAGAATTTCAGGAGGAATAATTGCTGCTTACTTTCCAGAGGAAAAGCTTTAGGACTATAAAGGAGTTATAAAATCTTGACTGATAAGTTATGGTACTCCTGTTTGCATATTTTCATATAGAAATGGTGATTATGTTTAACTTCCAGACTGAATGTCCTGGATTCCCTTAGGAATGTTTCCTTATACTTTCTGTAAGAAATAAAAAAAGATTTTTAGAAGCTCTGTTTTGCTGCAGTGCTACAGCATGTTTTTATGTTGAAGGTGTTGTTCAGCTCGGACCATATTGTAGCTTGCAGACCTAGTGTAGTTTGCACACTTATTTTCAAGGCTGTGCCTTGGCTATTCTGTCTCAGCATACGAAATTTATGGTTCCTTCCAAGTGAGAAAGATGAGATAAATGTGTGCTCTTCTCTTTCTTACAAGTAAGATGGAGTATAGTAAGGGCAGATGATTTCAAATAATGTCACTCTCATCTTAGTTCAGGCTACCTGATTTTTAGTCAATGTTTCCCCTTCATTTCTCTGATCTTCCAGGTACCTCTGGAAAACACTGAGTTCTCAGGCTAAACTGTTGATTCACTGTAGTGACATAATTACTAACATTTTAGTCTTAGCAGCAGTCTGTCAGTGAAGCAAGTAGCCAGAGAACCAGCTGGTGAATACCAGTTATTTTGTTACAGCAAATTAATGATGTGTAGTTGGAAGTGATTAACAATATCCAATGATTTGCAACTAGTAATATCACTGGAACAGGATGGGGGAGAAAATACGATGGAAAAGCTCCAGGGTGGACATAAAGACAGGGAGATTGCTTACTGATTGCCATCCCGGGCAAAACAGATTTGACTTGGAGAAAATTAATTTAATTTATTGCCAATTAAAATAGTGTTGGATACTGAGAAACAAAACCTAACTTCACTCCTTCATTCCTGACTCCTCTACCTTCTCTTTCATGCCAAGCAGTGCAGGGGGATGTGGAATGGGGGTTGCGGACAGTCCATAACAGTTCCTCTCTGTTGTTCCTTCCTCCTCACGCTTTTTCCCAGCTCTGGTGTGGGTCCTTCCCATGATCTGCGGTTCCTGTCAGGAGCCTGCACCAGCGTGGTCTCTCCATGGGCTGTAGCTTTCTTCAGGAAATATCCTTCTGCTGTGCCGTGGGGTCCTCTGCACTGCAGGGGTGACCCAACAGCTCCCCACAGCTATCAAAATATTCCCACTTAAACCCAGTACAAGTAGAAATAAAAAACTGGATATATTCCTTGTCACTGAATCCCATAGATTCAAAGGTAACAGTCATACAATCTTTTCTGCCATTTAATCAAACATTCACCTTGAATCTAGATATGGTTTTGACCCTACTAATGCTATTGAAGGACTCCAGGTTCATGATAGCTGAAAATCTTATGTTAGTGTCCTGCTTAACAATATTTGCAGTCATTTCATACCTATTTGTGCCAATATTAGTCTTTGGATTAAACAGCATTATTTCCAGTTCTCGATTTTACATCTCTGGTATATTTGCAAGCGAGAGCCATATCCTTTCTTGGCATTGGGTTCACTGATCTAAACAAGCTCCAGGTCATCCTGGGAATTTTTGTCTTCCATCTATTCCAATTGCAGTTCATCTTTCACAAATGGGACTGAGCAGAACTTTGCATGGTATTACTGACTGTGTCTCCCTGATGCCAAAGTCTCAGTGTTCCCTGACAGTAATGGAAATACTTTCTCTGAAGCATTTTAGGAGTCTTCTGTTGTGGCTACCTTGGATTGGTAGTTGATAGCCATTTTATGTTCAAATAATACATGCAGGTCTTTATTCTCCTTCATTTCAAAATAAGGAGATCCTTTGTCCAGTTCACCTTTCCTGCTATTAGGATATTTAGCCTTGTGCCAAAATCTTTTATGAAAACTTTTTGGTATTAATATTGGGTGCAAGGGTATAACTGATGTGAATATCCATGAAAGAGAGAAATTTGACCATTAAAAGAGGTGAAACAGTTATTGTAGCAAAAGATTGTGATGGAAAAAATAAGAGAAAAAATATAGTTAAACTGCCCTAGTAGACAGGGCTATCTGGTCTCTGGGTAAGAAGGAAGTTGCAGAAACTTGAACTGTTGAGAAACCTAGGTGTTGGATGAGTGCAATATTTGTAAGGATACTGTAAAGAAGTATTTTTTTTTACTGGCTAAATGTCTTAATACTGCTACTGAAATCAAATAAAGCAAGGTCCTGACATACCCCCTTCTTCATATACTGAGTTGGTCTTTTCTTGAATGACCTTTATGGGCTCCAGTAAAATGGATCTGTCTGTCTTTCCTTCCTGATAAGAACAACAACAAAGAAAGAAAGGGTGGATTCCACCTGCAGATCACAGAAACATTCTGGCATGTTGTCACTGTTATAAACTTGACTGTAGACTACCAAGGTGATAACCACAGAGTGGCAGCCACCATACACTGCTTTCCTTGGGCTTTATCCCCCAATTTTTTTCCCTTTTCTTTTTTAGAGTTCCCATGGCAACAGCCATTAATGAAACTGCCACAGGTGTTTTTATGTCAGAACTTCTCATGTCTGTCAGTTGACCAAATTCATGCACCTGTAGCTTTTTCATCAACACTTAAGTTATTTCTATTTTCTAGCCTGTTGGAAAAACCACATGCAACTGATTTGATATCTGAAGCAAATACATTGGCTGCCACCCAAATCTTAATGTACCTAACTATGCCTGAACAATGTGTCTATCAGCAATTTGAATTTGCAAGAATTCATGGACTGTACATAGAATGAAACTCATAAAATACATGAGTTTCTTCCACTCAGTTAAAAAATACATAAAATACATTAGTTTCTTCTAGTCATTTTAAAACTGAGATTTCTAATTCTTGTTCTTTAGTTCTCAAAATTGTAAAATGAAGATGGCAGTCATTTGTGTAACTTCTGCCTGAAAGTATCTCAAGCCCTCTGCATTTTCAGCATCAGTTGTTGATAAGTATAGTAATTTGCTTTCATGCAGAAAAGCAGAGGCTTAGGGGTGAATGGTTTTAGTGCTTTTTGATTCTGAATGCCTCATCTTCTTTGGGTGTTCATTTTGTGAAATACACCAAGAGTGGTTTTCGATAGTAAAGTATTAATGCACATCACGCAGCTCCCACAGAGGCTGTTTTGCAATATTTTGTTTTGTTTTGTTTCAGTATATTTGCTGCCCAAATGATTTACGATTTCTTAGCTCACAAGGGCCATATTGTGTGTGAAATTGTTTTTTTCTCAAGAAATACTATTCCTGCTAAAGGAGCGGAGATTGTTGTAATTATCTCAGAGCTCTGAAAAGCTTGAAGTTGCAAAGATGTGTTGATTCATGAAAATTATCACTTTGGGGCTCTGTCTGTATACATATACTGACTAGGAAGAGCTTATTAACAGAAACAGTGATTATCCCACCATGAAAATATTCATCTTGGTACGTGACTTCTGATAGAATGAGCTCAGATACCTTTCTTTCTTATGTTAATTTTCAGCTAGATATTGTAGGGAACAGTCTTTCCTGCAGAATCAGGTAAAGAATAAAAGCGTACAATTCACACTTAATATAGCCAATACTTTGTCTCTAGTACTAAATGGTCGTTAATGCTTTTAAGAGGATCATTAGGGTGCCATTTCACAATATGCTACATGTGATATAACTTCAAACTAGATGTAGCAAAACGAGGATCCCCTCAGGACGTCCAGCCACAGGTATCTATCTTGCCATGCATTTCTCATGTTGAAAGTAGGGATTGTGTGAACTCATGGTGAGTTCAGCTCAGTGATCTAGCTAAACACTAACTCAGCAAAATATTCAGTCTCAGTCATTATAGTAAAATGAATTAAAAAATCAGTATGAAAGAAGCAGCAGAGAGAGCAGAAGAGCTCCTTCAGAGACTGTATAATCAGAAACATCCTGAATTTGCTCGGGAATGAGAAAATGCCTTTAGCAAGCACATCTTCTGGTTCTCACCAAAAGCACAAGTATCCCTGACAGCATTTGTCTGTCTCTAAGTGATGAGAGAAGGGAACAAACTTGGTTTGCAAATGTTTTATATAATGGTTCTCCTTTTTTATTGTTTTATTTTATTTTAATAGTTCATATCTCTGCTGTCAGAAGAATGAAGTACAGACTGTCTTGCAAGGTGGAGAATTCCCAGCCTCAGCCCATGTATCAAAGGAGCAGAAATAAGTATTCACAACACAGCAATCACTTTCAGTAATTATAAGGGGTCCCCAAGATCAGTAGGCCCTTGGGGAGGTCTGCAGAGCAGTGAGGGAAGGGAAGAGGTGTGACAGGCTGCCGTGTTGTGCTGTATACGATTCTCCTGGGGTCCTTTCAGCACAACTCCTGTGCCTTGACACATCCAACACACTGGTACAGCTGGGCTTACCCTGGCAGCAAGAACAGAACTTTACAACCCCTCTGCCCAGTGTCTGATACTGTGTTATGTGATACAGCATGGAGAAATTGCACCCCCTTCCTCCTTACCTCACTAAATCAGAATTTCCTTGGATTTCTCATTTCTTCTTCCTTCCTTTCTCATACAGACATGTGCCATCACCCCGCTTCAGGGAATCACTCTTCTCTCCTTAGTCACCCCAAATTTGAGACAGATTGCATTAAAGCACAAATCCTACTGCCTTTAATGGAATATGCTGCTTAGGCTTATGGTTTCTGGGGAGCTTCTGGTTTCCTCACATACTCCTTACTTGTGAAGCTGCATTTTGTTGCTTAAACCAAGCTAAAGTAAGGAAAAAAGTGAAATACTAAAACAAAGAAGTAGACATCACTGAGGGTGACAGAGCACTGGCACAGGCTGCCCAGGGGGGTTGTGGAGTCTCCTTCTCTGGAGATATGCAAAGCCCGCCTGGACGATGTCCTGTGCAACCTGCTCTGGGTGACCCTGCATTTGCAGGAGGGCTGGACTAGATGATCTCCCAAGGTCCCTTCCAACCCCCGCCATTCTGTGATTCTGTGATCACTTGGGAAGCAACCGCCTAAAAATGCTACAGTCAAAGTTTAAATAAATCTTTAGTTCTCACTATGTTTGCTTTTGCTGGTCAATTTGTAATCTACTAGATAAGCTGTTTTCATCATAAAATGAAATGCGTATAACAAATATGTTGACAAAAATTTAAAGAGACAAATGAATTTTGTTTATTAGAGAATTCCTTAGATTTTTTGACAGTTTAATAAAATTTTCTAAAAATAATTTCCCATTGTATTTCTATTCATTTGCGTAGGTTTTAAAAGCTGCCTGCAGCTCTGTCAATGGTACATTAGTTGGTTCGTAGACACCATGAATCAAAGATTTTCAAGGTCTTAAAATCTTTTTTATTATCAGGGGAGTACAAACTACTTGTTTCTATGAATAAGAAATTTCAGTTCTGAACTCTATCCCTGCTAATCAACATTGGTTGATGCTATACTTCATTTCAACAGCCAACAGCTTCCAAAGGGCCAATTAGGACTCCTGGAAAAGTCATCTTTAGGAAGAAATTATATAAACATTGTTGGGTTTCAGGTCTTCAGGCTTTTTGGTGAATACAAAAATCCATCTAGAGACAAGAAATTCTGGAGTAGGGTCTAGAAACTAATAATAAAATTGCAAGAATCTTCTCTAAAGTTAGCCGTCTGTTAAACCATTCATCTTATTTTATAATTCACATCACTTTTTACAGTACCACTGAAGACTAGAACAGATGCCATTTTCTGTTAATAGCCACCAGTGTAAGCCTGTATATCACACAAGAAGGAGTTGTCTGGCTCTTCCCAGAGTTAAAAAAGATTTGAAAACAGCTGTATTGATTGGAAGCACACCTGATGGCGATCTCCCGTTGTATTACATTTGTGCTATACAGTAAGATATACAATAAATTGATTAAGATATTATCTTTGCTGTAAAAGTGCATAAGGGAACAGACATGAAAATACTGTTTTTCTGTGATGGGATAAGCTTTGCTAAGATTTTCCTCCCTGACACTATTCCCATGCTCAAATTCTTAAATATGATGCCATAGTAAAATTTCCTCTGTGAGTGTGACCTCTGTACCACTCCATCTCCTTGTCTGAAGCCACTAGTGCTTCAGATGTTTGAGAAGGAACCCGTGCCACTCACACATCCAACATAAATATTTGCAAAGCTGAGCTACTAAGAGGACTTCTCAGAAGTTTTAAGGACCCAGTAGTCAGCTCTAGAGCTTTGCTGAAATCACTGCATCTATACTGCTCAGCCTATAGCCTATTGGTAGGGACTGGACTTAAATGCACAGGGTTTTGCAGGCACAGAAGGCTGAATGTGATGAGAAATATTGTATTCTGCTCTCACAGTCTGGTTTTCTCCTTGTCCTGTGCTTGAGAAACTCCATAAACTTGTTCCTTTTGAACATCTCAAACGTATTTTCATATCTCAATTATTAATGATAATGATTGCTTTCCGAGCACAAAGAATATTAAGCATGCCAATGATTTAATGGGAGGTAAAGTGCTTATATTCCAGAGAAGCTGGAAATACCTGCACAAATACCCTGCTGGGAGCTTTGTTATTAGCCAGCTCCAAGCAGCACTTTGCTCAGAACTCAGACCTCTTAATATCATCAGTTTGAGAAATTTAAGTCCCTGTTTAAAAAAATTACCTCAGAATTCCGAAAAACCTTCCCTGGCTAACAACCTGGTAGTTGTCCAGCTTTGAAAGACTCTTGCTGAAATCTTTCATCAGTAATTCTTTACTAATAAAATTTGCATTTTGTAGTTAATCAGTTTTAAAAAGCTTTTTGTAACTTTTACTGTAATAATGTTTTCAAAGGGCTGCAAAAAAACCCCAAACCAAAACAAAAGCAGAATTGCATATTATCTTCTGCTTTCTGAAAGCAGCTTCTTGTTCTGCCACCTTTTAAGCAAGCAATAGTGGTACCAACAAATTGTTTAAATGCTTTTTTTATGTGATTAACTTGCTGTGTAACCTGGCTCATCTTTCAGAACTAAGCAGAATTGACTGGCTTTTCATGCATTTTGTACTTAAACTTTCATATCTCTCAGTTTTGCCCCTGTGCTTCTAATCATTCAGGGCACAGATCTCAGTATCAAAATGCTCGGGTTTGAGTTGCAAGAGATATATAGAAAGACATGAAAAAATACAATCTCTGCCTACTATGCCCACCAAAGTGCTGGTGTATGCTTCCCACTGTATGGCACCAAAAAACCAAATAACTGGGTAATTTTAGAATTTGATTGACAGCTGCTTTCATTCGACTTTCAGTGCTGCTAAATTTCTAGTAATACAGTCTGGTGACAACAGTAGGGCTCTACTCCAGGAACAGTACAAATTAGATAAAGAAGATCTTTCATTAAAGTCAGAGAGGAACTGAGAAGAGAAAGCTTGCTGTGTGTTGCTGGTGCTGCCCTAACACATATTGTTTGACTAGTATCTGTTTTGATTTGGGTCCAAGCATCTGTTCTTGGATAAGACCACAGTCATCTTATCAGTCCAAGCTGTTATGAGCAATATTAGTGAGGAGCCAGCACAAAAGGGTTGTGATGGATGATAACACAAGTCCCGTTCACAGGAAATTAGATTTCTAAGTGCTGAAAAGAAACGTTACAAAACAACTGCTTTCTCCATCCTTTACCCTGGAGAAGGCAGCACTAATGTTCCTAGAAGCCAGAAGGAATGTTGTTTTAATAATTGAAATTGTGCACTTGTTCTTGCATACAGATGTTTTGTTTCATTAGACTTAAAGGCAATTCTGATTCCTAAGTGGCGAGTCTTCACAGAAGAGGCACAGAAATACATACTGAAGAAAACAGTATACAGACTTTTAAAGTGTATCTACCAAAATGCATCTTTTTTTGTCTTTATTTGGGTCGCTAGTATTTTTTTCCATGATGCTGATTAGGAAGACACCCCAAATGAGAAGGAAAACCAGGGACACTGGTTCCAAAGGCAGCTGTTAGTGACAGGATCTTTAAGCAAGTGTTAGATTACGTTCAGGTAATAAAGTATCTGATGTAGGTGAAAATTGGCATGATTCATTAGTTCTATGTGTTTGTAAAATTAGAATTCTTGGTATCTTCTTTAAATCTGTGTTCTATAGCATTATATTGTTTTCTCGATAAAACATTCTTGATAAATGTCTACTAATGATTAACTTACCAGAATAGTCGGAACCACCCATTATCCAAGTGTCTGGTGGGGAAGAAGATGGAAGGAGCCCATCACCAGGAACTTGTGCACATGTTTTGCTGGGCGCTCACTTGCAGCTCTATACCAGCCTCTTGAGAACCAGGGTTACTGGTACAATTTGTTAGTTTGTTTTTATCAACAGCTAGGCTAATGTATCACAGACACAAGCAGATGCACAATCCCTGACTCAAAGATTTAACGATCTGAAGTCACATTTGACCCAACTGAAGATCCTTGATAGGTTGTACTTAGAGAAAGAGTTTTATAATTTATGAGGGGTCATGTGCTCTTCTCAGGGCATTGTCATTTGTCATAGAAACATTAAAAAAAAAGCTGGTAAGGTGGTCAGGTGGTCATTTAGTCTGTTGCCTAGCTCTAAGGCTTGAGCCATTTCTGACAAATGTTTTGAAACAACCAAAGCAATGAAGAGCCCACAACATGCCTGGGAAATCTGGCTGATTATATTAGGACGATTTAAAAAAAACCCACAACTTACTATAAATCTTTTCTAAAACTTAAGCTTATTACTTACTGTCTGCTACCCAACAAACATTAGAAGATTCTTTTCCTTTTTGTGACAGCCTTGCACACAGTGAACGCCATCATATTGTTTCCCTTCAGTCTTATACTCCTTACCCCAAAACACCTGCCTTTTCAAGTTGTTTCTGTTAGAGCCCTTTTCATTCCTGATACTCATCTGTGAACTCACTTCTACAGGTCTGTGTCCTTGAAAAATGGTTCCCTGACACTGACATAAACCCGTATCTGAAGCCTTACTAATTTTGCTAAGTCATTCTTTCTTCAGGGAACACTTTGCACTTGTCTTGACTCAATTGTATTCCTGAGGGTTTAAAATAATTTTCCTGATTTGTCCA
This sequence comes from Egretta garzetta, assembly GCF_000687185.1. Classification (NCBI taxonomy): domain Eukaryota; kingdom Metazoa; phylum Chordata; class Aves; order Pelecaniformes; family Ardeidae; genus Egretta; species Egretta garzetta. The sequence goes on along the minus strand of NW_009258615.1, from coordinate 3,903,769 downwards.
AATCTCTCTAAATTCTAATCCTGCCTCCAGTGTGCTTCCAGTTGTTACCAAACAACTTCTAGAACAGTTGTTTTCCTGTGCAGTTATTTAATGTAACTTGCTAGTGTTGGGATGTCATCATTTGGAGTAGATGTAGATTTTGTGCAGAAAAGCCTTCTAATCATAGCAAGATCAGATTTTTTATGCCATGAACAGTGTCAGTCTCACCTCTGTGCTTGGCAAGATCATGGAGCAGATCCTCCTGGAAACTGTGGTAAGGCACATGGAAAATAAGTAGGTGACTGGTGACAGCCAAACATGGCTTCACCAAGGGCAAATTGTACCTGACAAATTTGCTGGCCTTCTGCAATGGGGTTACAGCATTGGTGGATAAGGGAAGAGCAAATGACATCATCTACCTGGACTTGTGTGAAGCGTTTGACACTGTCCTGGACAACATCCTTGTCTCTAAATTGGAGAGACATGGATTTGATAGATGGACCACTTGGTGGATAAGGAATTGGCTGGGTGGTCGCACTGAAAGAGTTGTGGCTAACAGCTCGATATCCAAGTGGAGACCAGTGATGAGTGGCATTCCTCATGGGTTGGTATTGGGACCGGTGCTGTTTAACATCTTTGTCAACAACATTGGCAGTGGGATTGAGTGCACCCTCAGCAGGTTTTCTGACAACACCAAGCTGTGTGGCTGGAGGGAAGGGATGCCACCCAGAGGGACCTGGCATCCGAACCTCATGAAATTCAACAAGGCCAAGTGCAAGGTCCTGCACATGGGTCGGGGCAATCCCCAGCACAAATACAGTTTGAGTGGAGAATGGATTGAGAGCAACCCTGAGGAGAAGGACTTGTGGGTGTTGGTTGATAAGAAGCTCAACATGACCTGGCAATGTGCACTTGCAGCCCAGAAAGCCAACCATACCCTGGGCTGCATCAAAAGAATTGTGACAGCAGGTTGAGGGAGGTGATTCTCCCCATCTACTCCACTTTGGTGAGAGCCCATCTGGAGTACTGCATTCAGCTCTAGGGCCCCCAACATAAGAAGGACATGGACCTGTTGGAGCGAGTCCAGAGGAGGGCCACAAAGGTGATCCGAGGGCTGGAGCACCTCTCCTGTGAAGCAGGCTGAGAGTTGGGGTTGTTCAGCCTGGAAAAGAGAAGGCTGCGGGGAAACCTTATAGCAGCCTTCTAGTACCTGAAGGGGTCCCACAGAAAGCTGGAGAGGGACTTTTCACAAGGGCAAGTAGTGGTAGGACAAGGGGTAATGGCTTTAAACTGAAAGAGGGTAGATTTAGATTGGATATAAGGAGGAAATTCTTTATGATGAGGGTGGTGAGGCACTGGAGCAGGTTGCCCAAAAACCTGTGGATGCCCCATCCCTGGAAGTGTTCAAGGCCAGGTTGGATGGGGCTTTGAGCAACCTTGTCTAGCAGAAGGTGTCTCTGCCCATGGCAGGGGAGTTGGAACTGGATGATCTTTAAGGTTCCTTCCAACCCAAAGCCTTCTATGATAGAGTCAGTTGTATGGTTTTTTCCTGCTTTTGATATCATCAGTAAGCTCAGCTCAAGGTATTTACAATATTAATGACTAGACGGGAATATCAGGCTTTTATTGCAGCTTTACTCCATCAACATTTTTCAGCTGAAGTACTGAAATGCAATGCTTGTATTATTATTTAAACAAAAAGGCAAATGGTTTATCTTATAAGTGATATTAACTGACTTGTAAAATTCTTTCTGGTTAGCATATATTAACAGCTAAGGTAAAGTTTCTACTATGAAAATGAATACGTCTTGGAATGTGCTTTTTACCCCCTTTTTTATCCCCTGCTCAAGAGTGCTATAATTCGGGTCGAGTTCTGTATTATAATTGCAATTTAGCAACCATATCCAAATCAGCATAGCCTTAGTGACTTCGTTGTAACTGCACTGGTTTATATCTGCCCAGCGTTTGCCTCACATTTTTTATGCAACTTCTAATTGTTATGAGTAATTCCACTCATCCGTGTTACACAGGCAATGATATGCAATAGCAATACCTAAGCGGTGTTAATCTATGAAGTCGGTGAAGATACCTCAGTCTCTATGAACATGTATGCGTAATAGGATGTGGTATTCAGTCAGACTAAAGGTCACTTCCATGAGCTCTTCTGTAAAGTTTCTGTCTACATAATTCAATGTTAGGAATGACTTCAAATCCACCTGTTCTTCGGAGAGTGTATTGCTTCCTGGAAAATGATACAATTTCTTCTGCCATAGGTATTATAAATTTAGGATTACTGATGAATCATTGTTCCTCAATATTATACATTTTAATCAAATGTTCCCTGGGGCACACTTTCATTTCAGACCATTAGTGTGATTCTTACTGGAGTACAGAAAGAAATGTAATGGAAAACACACAACAGAGATCTGAAAGGCAAAAATTTTTACAGAGGATTCAAAGTCTATTAGAGTCCCATTTTGACATTTTTAATGAAATCATTAAGGCTAATTTGATATTCTGTCTGTGAAAAGAATCTGTTTTTTAGGTAGTCATGGAAGATCTTCCAAGAGTACATGGGCCTTTCAGATTTAAGCAGTCCAGTGCTTCAAACGTATGCAAAGCATATGGCATATAGCATATAGTTTTTTTTCTTCTCTTGCTTTTGGCTGTAACACTTCATAAAGTGAAAAAAAAGATAAAACCTTTTCTTGCTGTGTTTCTTTTTGCACAGTAGGTGTTACTGAACAAAACACAGCTGCAGGCAGTTTTGAATATTGGACTGCAGCTTTCATAAAGCAAGAGCTTAGATTGGAAATTTCTCTGCCATCACAACACAGTGCATATTCCAAAACAGTGACCGATAGGTGATCAGGCTGCTTCCTCAAGGCTCTTTATCCTGTTACCTCCTTTTTTTTCCTTTATAAAATTCAAGGATTGTTTACTTCTTGAAGGAGAAAGTATGATCACGTGCTCCACATCCTTGACATCATTTTCCCTAAGTTTCTAATGAAAAACCCGGCTAATAATTTAGCATAGCTTTTAGCCTATAAAGCCACATCTTCTTTGACTTTTAAAATATCATTAGATTGCTAGTTCCATTTAATCTGCAGAAACATTCCTTGGTTAAATAATTCTAGTGTACAAAATGATGAGCATCCTCAGAAGGTTTAATTCAGAACTGATTTTTTTTTCATTCAGGCCACTTCCATGAAGGCACAAGGCTGCTGCTCCTTTACTTTCTGTCTTGCTTAGGCCCAGTTCTGTCACATCTGAACTTTTCAAACAGATTTATCCTGAAGTCTCCTAGGACTGTCCAGCTGTTTTGATTGAGTAGAATCACAGCAACCTGGAGAACACTGGGCTATGTTTGTGAAGAACATGAGTGTGCTCTGCAGGACCCTAATGCTGAAGAGAAACTCTGAACTCTTTGGTTTCTCTTTTCTCATATTGGAAGTAACTAACAAATTCTTTTGTTCATCTTCCTGCTGTTGCTGCTGTTGGCTTTCTGTCCTGGAATTACTGCTTTTGTATGAGACAACATTATAGGGATAGGAGCTGCGTGTGCTACTTGCAGGCTTTGATTTACTCTTGCATGGTTCTTTAGTAAGGTCAGAGCACTGTTGAACCAGTCTTGCAAACTTCACACTAAGTGAGATTTCAACAAATTCTAACAATATTTCAGAAGATTATCTTAAGAAGCTTGGGCTTCTGCTGTAACAAGTCTCAAACCTGTCACCCAAGAGGCGTAATTGTGATCTCCAGGCTAAGCTTGGACAGAATTTTCTCTCTCACATTATTGTTTTGAAAAAATTACTGACATTGCTTTGAAATACAATATTGTCAGTTGGAACCATCTCTTAAAGAAGCCCTTTAAGAATGGAGAGGAGCCCTTTAAAACACACATTTTCCAGTGAAGGCAACTTTAACTAAGCAGTTGTTAGAATTTCATTTATTCAGCTGTAATGAGCCCTGCAGGATATAAGGTGCAAAAATAGTCTCTGCAAATCTGAAAAAGCTCACAGGCTAGAAGGTATTAACTAGTAATTTGAGGGGAGAAAATGTGTAAGGAATGTTTAACAACAATAATAAATAAAGTTTGGTCGAAGTCTGTGATGATTAATTCCCCAGGTGAATATTCTTAATATTTTGAAGACTATAATAGAAATCACATGTAGAAATACCCCAGGAACAAAGGTTTCACTGCAAAATATGCTTTCTTTTCATTGATATATCTTCCCTGCAACCACGATTAAAAGATAAAATTCTTTTGAACAGGGTAGTTTCAAACAATTCTTCACTCAGAACAGAACAGCAATTAGGAATGGATTTTCTGTATATGAATGTAAACACTTGTTTATTTCAGTGCGTGTATTTTCTATCTGCTAATGACACATATTTATTTTAATTTTATCAGATACTTATCCTGCCTGACAAAAGAAACTATAACAACCCTGACATCAGTAGGACCCTAAAGGCTTAATCATTATTATCCTCTGCTTTCTCACAGCCATTTGTCACTCTGGGGAGATTGTGCTCCCAGACCTATTAGCTCAGTCTCAAAAATAAACCACATTAGTGTAAACAGTTTCAATGATATTTTGCTAACATGTCTAAGCATATATATGTGTTGAGTAGTGAGATTTTATTTCTGAATTAACTGCCCTAACAGTTGTGTCACTGGTTACACAAGGAAAGAAAGAAAAATGGTAGATGTTAATTTGGGGTATATTGCACCTTGAAAAATAACCAGGTTTGATCTCAACACCTCATTAAGCTATACAGTAATAAAGTGCTGTAGTAAATTGGTTATTGATTCTGAAACACTGACCAATGGGTGATCAGGCTCCTTCCTCAAGGCTCTTTATCTTGTTACCTCCTTTTTTTCCATTTAATTTAGCTAGCAAGTGTATGAAGTTGTCCAACACTATCGCTAGAGATGGCAAAAGCATTGCAGGTTTTAGTTACAAGGATTAAAGAGCGTTAGGAGCTTCTAAAAATCAGTAATTATAAATAAGAATGACACTTTGGGAAAAAAAAAACCAACAAACAAACAACGTGTTAAATTGCTCAAGCAAAAGTAATACCAAATACTTAAAGTTTGGGGTTTTTTAAAAAGCTTAATTAGCCAGCGCTAATATAGTTATCATTGATTATTTGTTCCAAACAGTTGCCAAAAATATTGCCAAGCAATGCTTTATTAGGTATCTCTTTTTCTCAGTCAGTCCAAGCTCTTTTATTAGGAGAAGGGATTTCAGAGGAAATTCTTCCAGATGGCCCACTTCCTGAACCTCAGTCATTTCCCGAAGCTTCAGGACTCAGATTTCCTTTACGGGTAATTGCAGACAGAATGACACAAGCCTGACCGTATCGTTGCCTGGTGGAGGGCACCCAACTCGGGTGGGTTTGACTGCCCAGAGTGCTGATTCCCCCAAAGGCGTTTTTCCCCTAAAAAATGAAAGCAAAAGAGCATTACTCTACTTTCCTAGGCTGGCTAATAAGCTTCTTTGTGACACAGGCCAGCAAAACAGGCATCTTCTGGCAGGCTTCTGTCCTACTCGCAGGATCAGGCTTTCATGCAAACATTCCTGGTGTAACACCCTATCTTTAGAGCAGCAGCATCGATCAAAAAATCACACATATATAAAAAGTCCTGCTTTTTTTTGTTGAAAATAATATTTTAACTATTTCAGTATGTTTACTCTGTGGTTTGTATTACTATTTTTATTGTTTTTTCTTGTTTCTGAGGACACCAGAACTAGTAGAGAGATTTTATTTCTTAATAAGGGAATGTATATGTAAGTAACAAAAATCGTCATTAGAAACTGATATCAGAAATAATACCTGAAACAATTCCTGCTCCTTTTTAAACAAATCTAATTTCTGCCAGTGTCCCCAGTGTCCTAGTTCTGTAGGTCACCAGCAACACTTTGTTCACTATCTCCTAGTAGACCTTTGAAAACCGTTGAATTATACATTCTTTATAAAATACCAGCTAGTATTTTTATGCCTGTTTTAATATGATTTTTTTTTTCATTTCAAAAGAAATACTTAGGAGGGTTCTTTTCTTTAAAAGTAAATAAAGCTGGCCAGCTGGAAAGGCTGTTCTGTTGCAGCCTGTTACAAAAATATATAGAAACTTTTGCAAAAATGCCATGGTTGGAAAGTTACTGTATGAATTGGGAGCATTCTTCCATATTGGTGACAAGAATGCTGATTAATTCTGGATTTCTCTTTTAAATTTGTAGTATCTATGGATAAAATTAGATTAATTGGATCTGCATGGGCTTTTTAAAATTAAAATTAGCCCTCCCCTTGCTACTGCTTCTTTCAGTGTATACTATATCACTGAGTTGCTATCATTACTCTTTTAATTCCTATTAGATAGAGTGAGAACTATTGGTCCTCCTGTAAGTATTCGTTTTGTCCTGTAATACAAATTCTCATATATAGAATTCTGTCAATACATGTCCAAGACTATAAATGAACGATACTTTTTATGCAAATAATTTTCCAGTCTATGATCTTATTGCTTTAATTCTGCTTCCCAGTCATGAACAACTGAGACTCTTCCAAAGCAGTCTCTGTACCTTTTTACAAGCTACCCACTCCATCCATAGTACAGCTCCAAGGCTCTGGTTTGCCAAACCATTGCTTTCTCTTTTAACTCATTTCTAAAAACCACATCTCATGCATTTTACTTCATTTACAGAGATCAATAATATGTGTTATTTTATCATTTTCTGTATTGGGTGATAAAATGGAAAAGCTTGAGAACCTTTGTATTACTGATTTGGATTAGAAGTATTTGCCTATGTGCTTTTCTAGTCACCAAACTTTTACATAAGAATTGGCATTCAAGTATTCTGTGCTCTACAGTAATAGTAATTAACCATAGTTTGATGACTGACAGTACAGAACACCAAAGCAAATGGCTTATAAAAATGTGTTCATTTTCTTGAATGTGGATTTTGTTCAACAGTACTAAGGATTTGTTCTATTGAGATAAAATCACACCATATTCTACGTAAAACAAGACTTACAATGAACTGTTTATTATATGCAGGTATTTCTTGGAGTTAAATTCCACGAGCAAAAAAGACTGCAAATTGAACAGGTTACTGTTACTCATATCTTGCTTCCATAGTTTTAAATAACAATCAAGAGGTTTTCTCTGCCTAGCTATTAGACATCTGGTAACATTCTTAAGAAATAAATTACTTTTTATTTTGTGCATGAACAGCTAGGGGACATAATAAGAAATGGAGTACTACTTCTTCTGCTTGGATTTACTTTAGACTATAAAAATTGAATGCTTTATTCAAACTTAAAGTGAGAATTATATGCTAAGGGCTGTATAAATTTTTCTTTCTATTTGTTCTTTTTAAAAAATTAGTACAGATTTGCATATCTAATTATAACGTTTGTGTCTTAATTAGAAAGTGTATTATTAAAAATGTAAAAATTAAAAAAATATTTGTAGTCATGCTGGATTTTTGAGCATGACATTAAGTATTTCTATGAGAATTTATACAACTACATATATTTATCCATATATAAATATGGTTATATCTCTATCGGCTCACCTGATTTTAAACTGAGCAACAAAACCCATGTAATTTTGCAGATAGCATTTTAGACTGTAAGGCTCCTGTCTCTAGCAGCTGAAATTAGACAGCTGTGCTCTTTGGGTTTGTGCATGTACGTGTAAGAATCCACTGTGAGTTTTGTTATTTCTCTACTTTATTGTGCCTTATTCCCTTAATTCCTTAGCCTTATTCCCGTTGTTTGGGAGTTATTGCCGAGTCTCTGTATTTCACACTTTAAAGACTTAACTGTGACTTCTAGTCTGAAGTGGCATGTTGTGAGCACTCTGAAGAAACAATGTGAAATTACTACTTTCTTTAAAATGTGGCTTCTTTATGTTCCACTGGGAAACAAAGAATATGAAGAAGTCTTGAGAACTCAAAA
>NW_009258615.1:3892657-3895709 GCF_000687185.1 Egretta garzetta | reverse complement strand
AAAAAAAATCCAAGGTATTTTACTTAATTGTAGTCAACAATGGAAGTTTTCTGGAAACTAAAAAAATCAGAGCCTATCAGAGCCTCCTGTAAAAGAAAGTAGCAAGTGGAATTGCTTGCTTTTAGGCCTGCTAAAAAACATACCCAGTAGGGCAATTTATTGTAGTATGGCAAGAGTGTGGTTTGTCAGGATCCCTGGGGAATCTCTCTGAACTGAACAGATTTGCCCTAGCAAGACTCCCAGATCATGAACCCTTGCTCTAATGGGACTTTGCAAATACATTTTTTTATTAGTGATAGGACCTTTGGGACGGGGGGGGGCTGTCTGTTGCTTGCTTCTTGTTGTTTCCTGTGTGCTGGCATTACACTACCCAGCAATCTTCCTCCCTACTCTGTCTCTGCCACATCTATTCACTTGTAAACTGACGTTCCTTTGGTTGCTCCCTTTAACACAAGCTGGTATGTGTTACATGTTACACACGGTTACTTTACTCTGGTTTAGCTGAAACTTTTGAACACTAAATGGAAAAAACCATTTAGTAACAGGGAATGAAAAAGACATAGGGATTTTATGCATAGAAAATAAGTTACTACTGATTTATACCAGGGTCTCTGAAGTTCAAAAGTCAGATGTATTTCTTCTGATTGATACCAAGTAGGCAGGAGAAAAATGAGATACGGTATCCTCTTCAATAAATTATGACTCGTTGGGAAACAGCTGACTCAAAGCACAAGGATTAGGACCGTGAGAGCTCCATTCCCGGCACCTGTTCTTCTTTCACAGTTGAAAGCTCCGTCAGGCTTAATGTAGGAGTTTGCTCCATGTAGCCTGTGACAGAGCACTGCAAAGGCGCTTTGGCTGAAGTTAAAAGCAGGCATTTCTTCCTGTTCAGTAGCTGCCACTCATCTTTCTTTTGTACCTTCTAGCAATTGTTTTGAGGTTTTTCAAAAATATTTTGTTTTTTACAAACATTCTGTGTGAGATTATTGCCTAAGGATCAGAGTCAGCTTGGATTTATTGTGGTAGGGATCGTGCAAACATGAATTAATGTCTTTGTCTTCCCATACATAGTGGAACCTAAGCAAACAGTAGGTAGATGAGGAGCCACTGATAAAAGCAGAAAAAAAAGACAAAATACAAAGCAATGCATGCTTCAAATGACTTTATTCATGCAATTCACAGCTCTCCGCATTTCTAAGTAAAAATTCAGTCTACTTGTAGCTCAGTGCACAGAGAGTTTAAAGGGGTGGCTAAAGAAGAACATACTCCAGTTCTCATTTCCTTGTGCATGCAGTGACATGAGTAGAAAGAGTGAAAGTCTTAGCTAGAAATTCAGAGAACTGAGTGATGGAAAACTGAGATCACCAAGGGAACAAAGGAAGCCATCAACCTTATATTAAGGTAACTAGTCTAATGAACTATATATTGTTAAATTGTGGAGAGTTTCCACAAGGCAAGAAGGGAACATTGCTGCTGGAGGAGGGACAAGGGGAGGGAAGTTTAAGAGAGATGTTTATCCAGGCTACAGAGCGGCGAGCAATAAGTTTATGTCAGGGCGATACATTTATGTCAAGGCAAGAAAATTATCTTAGTAGCAGATTTTGAACAAACTGCAGGAAATACTCACTAAAACTAGGAATGTATAAATGCACAAGTGAGAACTGAATTGTGAGGGCTGTAAGGAGAAATGGAAGCTGCAGGCAAAAGAGAAGAAATTGAGCACTAGCAACTGAAAAGCCCTACAACCACAGAAAACTACAGGTTTTAATAATTACAAAATCAGGAGGATGTAATCAAACATCCCTGCCTGTTGCAGCGGTTTATTTCTTTTTATCTTGCAGCCTGAATTGCCACAGGGAGGACTTGTAATCAGCACGAGCGTGCTGCGGTCAGTGTTTGCGTGGGTGCCTGTGCGTGCAATGTTGGTTCATAGAGGAAAGCATCTTTAAAAAGCTGTCCCCCAAAAAAAAAGTTTAAACTCTCATTCAGTAAGAGACCTTTCTTTTAGGTTTAAGTGTTATTCCTTCCTTAGGTCCTTTGCAACGGTTAGCAAAGCATCAGGATGGAAAGCCAGAGATCACTTTAAACTTTTTTCCTAATGCTTTTGTGCAAAGATTTCAAAGTTCCTTTATAATCCAGATTTCATATCTTCTTGTTCAAGCAACTAATTTTATTAGGATTTTTGGCTGGTGAAAGCAAAACAACTTTTCTCCCATTGTCCTGATAATGCTCTGTGATTTAACCAGTCTTTTAAATGTTGTAAATCATAGAAAAAATAACAGAAATAGATTTTTTTTATTAATTTTTTTTTGCATACCTATTGCATCTGTTAGATAAATCTCATTGTTATGACAGTGTATAATCAGCTAACATTTTTCAGGCTGTTGTTAGTTAATAATTTCATGGGTTTGCTATGCATGATATCCTTCAGCTGAAATAGAACAGATGCCTTTCAAAAGGCTCATGAACAAAGCTGACAATAAATGCAATTTCTAATCTCCAAAAGTACCTTGGAATACCTCATCTTCTTTCTTGCGCTAGGATTAGCAGGAAAATATTTTTTGTCTTCCTTCAATAGTGAATAACACTCTGCCCCTTCCCCCCCAGCTCTGTGATGTAGGAAATAAGAACTTTGGCAGCAATGTAAGCCTAAGAAGCTCCCACTTTACAGGTTAACCATTCCTTCTCATCCCTCTCGAATACATCACTGTCTCAGGCATGCAGACAAAATTTTTTGCAGACATGTGCTGTCAGCTGCATCACAAAATAGAACCAGGTTTGCAAAGGAAAGGGCTGTTCTTAAGCACCATGATGCTGTGGTGGGAACTGGTGTCAGGAAAGAGAGGACTAGTCACGGACACTCAGCTCAGAGAGTTCAGGTCTGCCATTGAATCACAGACTTTAGGGATGCAAAGAATAATAAAAAGGGATTCTACAGGTATATCAGCCGGAAAAGGAAGGTTAAAGAGAGTGTACCCCCGCTGATAAGCGAGACCGGCAGGCTGGTAACAGCAGATGAGGAGAAGGCTGAGGTACTCAACAACTTTTTTGC
>NW_009258615.1:3877538-3892476 GCF_000687185.1 Egretta garzetta | reverse complement strand
CCAGAGAGGTAGTGGAGGCCCCATCCCTGGAAACATTCAAGGCCAGGTTGGATGGGGCTCTGAGCAACCTGATCTAGTTGGCGGTGTCCCTGCTGACTGCAGGGGGGTTGGACTCGATGACCTCTAGTGGTCCCCTCCAACCCAAAACATTCTATGATTCTATGATTCTATGACTTAATTTTACTAAGATGAAGAAATTTTGCTTTTTTTTTTTTGTACTTTGTAAATTATTTAAACATTATTTCAAAATGGTGCAAATGCATCATGCATCCTAGTATTTCAGATATTTACGAATATGTGGCTCCTGAATTTTAATAAGCCTTTAAATTGTACACAAAATTTTTATCAGTTAAGTTCTTATATTCACCACTTCCAAGGAGAATTTGTTGCTTCAAAGTGGCTTCTTTAATTACGACTTTTAGAACACTAGTGAAAAATTGACAACATTTGAACAGTACTATCCAGATCATTAATTCTTAAACCTACCTGAGATTAATTATGGTCTCAGAATGGAACTGTAGTCAAGATGCACTAGAAGATTGGGTAGAAGTTCTGCATTTTGGCACAAGGTCAAGTTTGTTTAACAAATTACGCACCAGTCTTACGGAGGATGGGATTTACAAGAATGTATTTGTTACTTCTAGCCAGCCTAATTGGAAACCTGTCATGCTTACCCAGCCTCTAAAATTCATCGTGTGTACATACTAGGTATTTTTAATTAACTTAGTGCTTGTTAAGACTGTCATCTGTTGCGTGCTTGGAAGTGGTTTTCAAGCTGGTACTGTACATAGAGCTGTAAAAGCTACAAGAGTAGCTGCATTATTCTTAAGGAAACCAGAACACTTCTGAAATAAAACACTGCTCTGTTAGCAGAAATACTGCACTGCATCTAACTACATTAAGTTATAACAACTCAACTCTGTGTCAAGGAAATGTAAATGTAAACATCTATGTTACCCTTGGTTTTAAGGGTAGTTGATCAACAGGAAGGACTGACACTCTTTTCTTTTATTTCTTCTTTATAATATTTTTAATGAAGCATTTAATGAATGGCACTATTTTGGGTTTCTTTAAATCTCTTTGCAGAAGCGAAAAGTGTATTCTTCCTTACACTGTTGTACCCCTTATCCATCTTGTTCAAAAATGTTATTTTTATGGAAGCAGGATACAGATCATCAATGGAAAGTAGAGTACTTTACCTCAAGACCGACAGCTTAGACAGCGACTGAAAACTCTCAGTGTTTAAGAAAGGCTTGGTGCCTTCCATACAAATGTGGTGTAATGGCACTATCACCCCAAATCAAAATGAGCTTTACACAAACCACCAAAAGTTGCAGAAATATGTTAACAGTCCAAGTATGGAATACAAAAATTAAGCTCCAGACAAGTCCTACTGAACTCTGTGGAAAATTTGCTGTTGACTTTGGCAGTGGGCTTGGAAGTGCCCTACTCCTGACCGACCTAGGTCAGAGCTGACTCGCTGGGGGCTAGTTCAGCAGAATCAAGAAGTGTGCGCTGGTTTCATTTCACCATTTTGTGAAAGTTCTCTGAGCTCTCAATGAGACATCTCTCCTAAGAACTAAATTCATATAAAGCATTTAAAAAATGCATTACAGTGACAGCCTAGAGCACAGTAGGTTAATTATTTCCACTCAGAATAATTGGATAATAGTGTGAACACTATGAAGGTACACTCCACAAATTATTCATTAAAAGTATCTCTTTCTGGTCTTCTCTAACTTTCCTAATAGTATGAAATGACTTTTCACTAGAAAGCACGGGGATGCTTGTTAAGGGGTGTTACAAGTGGCCACCATCTCCAGCAGCTCAGAGCCCAGGGATTCCACCTCATGGCTGCTGGAGTCCAGCCCAGTGTGCCTGGGGGTCTCCAGCCCAGACCAAGGGATGCAGCTGCTGGTTTTCCATTCGCATGTTCAACCAGTCTGATCCTGGGCCCCTCTTACCCACCCCACAGGTCTCCCACTCACTGGCCTGTCCAGTTTGGTGCTCACTGCAAATACATGCACACTCACATGCTCGTCCCACAGGCACTGTGTTCTCATGTGTCCATCCAAATACCAGCAGAGACCCTCTCCCTGCCTGATGCCCCTGCCCAGATGCAGGGCTCCCTGCTCACCAGCTGGTCCAGCCTGAGGTTTGCTAGAGAATGACACCCCATGCACAGGATATTTGGGGCAGATATAGACACTCACCCCCTGGCAGACAGCACCAGGCACAGGCTTAGACCTGTGGTCCCACTCCAGCTGCCGGTGCTGAGCCCCTCATTCATGCTGAACCCCCCCCAGTAGCTGTTTTTCAGGGGACACACTGCTGCTACCCCAATGGCTGGGGCTGAGACTCTCACCCACTCCAGTGGGTGGCACAGAGACCCCACTGACCCCAATAGCTGACACCATGGGCCAGAGGCATCTACACCCCCAGTCTGACTCCAGCTGCTGGCCCTTTGGCAAATGTAAACATATCTGAGTCCAGCATTGCACATGTTCACATACACCATGCACACAGTTTTGATGATAAGCTAAATATGGAGTTAATAAATATTTGAAGGGTCTCTCACCATTTTTAATATCTCCCTATTTTATTTTTCGTTCTAATTCTTAAATTCTTTTTAATGTTTTTACTTTTTCTCTCTCTTTCCTTTCTTTGCTGGACCCTTCTTTTTCATGCTAGCTCATCTGTTATCACCCATTTGATTCCTTTCCATCATTTGTCACTCACTTTTGATAGACTCATCTTTTTGTCTTCAGTTGCTCTCTCTAGTCTTTTTACAACAGTATATTTCTCTCTTGCTTTCATATTGCAGAGCACAGGCACTGCATATCGCTGGTTTTTAGTTCTCCAGTTAGAAATGATCCTTCATTTTCATCAAAGCATCAGTTGGTTTTCCTCCCTTATAAAACTCAGTGAATCTCCACTAATCCAGATAAACTCAGTTTGTTATCACTATTTAATCACAATTATTAATTCAAACTCTTTAGAAGGTCCACTTAAAAGGAACTCTTTACAGGCCCACACTGCCATGCCTGCCATGCTGAGCCTAGCAGTCCTCTAAGCAAGGGAGTGCTCAGAGGGGCTCCCACCCCTGGTCACTGGTGTCAGCCCTTCAGGTTCTTCACTGACTGGGGTACTACCATTGAGATGTCCAGAGAAGTCTGCCCAGTGTTAGGCCCCGTTTCACTGCTACTGAAGTATCCACCTTGCTTAGGCTGTGATAAAACACTTACTCATCAGTCTTTGTTTTCATAAGCCATCTGCAAGATCTCAGGTTCCTCAGCATCACTTGCTTTCCTCTGCCAATCTATTTCTGCTCATTCTAAAATCCCATTGAGCAATACTAAATTAGGAATTTCAGTCAAAATAATATACAACTATTTTATTTCTCAGGATAGTGAAAAAGCCTGACTTAAAACTATTTTTTTTTATTTCTCTGCACTATCTACTACCTTTCATCTGGTCTGTCTGACTTAAAAACCTCTTCCTCCTAATCTGTCTCCTTCATAAGATAACTATCTTTCTGTTGATGTAATTTATTGTGTGATGATTTGTATATATTGCAGTTAGTTAAAAGCTTCTATACTCTTCTCATAAACAACAGAAGGGGAAAAAATGAAGGAAACTGCATAGTTCAGAAACTGCAAGCAAACACATCTTGTTCACTGTGCATTCCCTCATATGCTCACATGGTTCACTTCAGATGAGATTTTTCTAAAGAAAGCAAATTATCTGGTATAAATACATTTCCTGTCACAGGGGACCAGCTTAGTTTTACACATGCTCTGGGAGTGCGTGTGCAAGTGTATTAAGTGGTATTAAATGAACAAAGCGGTATTGAAAAATTAGTACATTTTCAAGCTTAGTACTGAAGAAACTCTCTGCAATTTTCAGTGTTTACCCTTCTGGAGATGTTTATAACAGTTTTAGATAATGTTTGCATTAAACATTTGCATAGAAATTGTGTATAACATAAGCAGTTTTTCAGGTTGAAAAGCTGTATATGTGTCATGGGAAGGCATGGTCTGAATAACAAAGCTGTATTTGGGAAATTTAATGAAGACTCTGAGGACAAAAGTGTGGTCATTTCTCTGGTTTATATTTTTTTTATAATTTGACACTTCTCTATTTCTTCTCTCCTGTGATATTGTTTTTTTTTTTTCTCTCTTCTTTTATCCTTTTCCATTTGCCAATCCCACAAATACCCAACTGTAGTTACTGTTTTTGACAAGATCACTTGTTCTCTATCCATCATTTTCAATCCATGTTTAAGTATTTTTGGCCTCCAGACTTCCCAGTTGACCCTGACCTCTAATTTGTTGGTGGAGAAGTGTAGCTCCTAATGTGGGTCTGCCATTGGCATGTTGATTTAAAAGAATATGTACAAGGGAATTTAAAGTGAAGGAGGGCAATCTCACTCTTGAATGCATGTTTCAAGGCAGTCCCTAAAATGCTGGCATCCATTTTTTCAGCTCGATACCTTGATAGCTTCTCTTTGTAGCAGATCTGATGTGGTTTGTAGGGCTTGAATAGTCCGTGAAGCTGATAGGTGTGTTTTGTGATGAAAAACAAAGTTAGGGGCTGTAGAGGAAGAATCATTAAAAATACATACGTACAGATAAATGAGGTTGGCAAGAATGTTTTCCTGGGTTGGCAAAAATTGCTGATGATCTGTAGAGTAACCTAGTGAAAACTCATGCAGTTCCTCGGCAGGTGTTTTCAAAGGACTGAGGCTGAGACTTATAAATATTTATGTTGTACATAATTTTATTTCATTCCCAGACTCACTACACAGAAGGAACATGCACTCTGATTTGGCTCTCTTCCACAAGTCCTGAACTGTGAATATGAAATCTGCACTTCATTTTGTCTCCCTTGCCTCTCCATCTGTGCTGAACCATTAACAGTTTAGTGGGGCTGCCAGCCCTTAAGGCCCTGGGAGAAATTCCATCATACAGCTGAAATTGAGTGTAAACCATTATGCCAAGAAAACATTTCATGCATTTCTTTTTTTGGTCTTCCTTATCCTTGTCACTTCCTACAAAAATTTTAGATTTAGGAAAATGACCTGCGCAGCTTGGCTTTCAGGTCTTATACTAACCCTTTTCCAAAAAGATCACATTCAGAACTAACACAGCATAGCCATTTTTCCCCTTTTCATGGGAAGACTTAAAATCCTGCAAGTGAACAAAATCCAAATTCCAGCACTACTGGGAGCTTAGCTGTACTGCCAAGGCAATGGATGTGGCCAGTGGATTGTAATACTGCTGGTGGAGCAAGACTTAAACAGTGGAAGCTCATCTGCTGTCTTTGCCAAATAAAGGAGTGAGATATTGAGAAAGAAAAGAGTAAACAAAAGTAAAAAACCACAGGGGGAAAAAGAGAGGGGGGAAAAGAGATTGTTTTACAAGTGACTTTTCTCTTTCACTGACAGTGAAGGAAGAATTTGGGAGAATTGTTTCTAGGTTTTGAAATTCCTATTAAATAGGATGATTACCTGCCCAAAAGGCTCTTAGAATCATAGAATTGTTTAGGTTGGAAAAGACCTTTAAGATCATCAAGTCCAACCATTAACCTAACCCTGCCATCCCACCACTAAACCGTGTCCCTAAGCACCTTACCTACCCGTCTTTTAAATACCTCCAGGGATGGGGACTCACCACTTCCCTGGGCAGCCCGTTCCAATGCTTAACTCTCTTAAGTACTCAGATGAGTGTGCCTTCTACGTTGACATTTATCACCCAAGTCCCCATTATAGAAAGTCAGTGATGAGGTGGGAGGCAAGGCAGGAGAGTGCTTCTTTAAACAGAAGGCATTTGCTGCAGGCAAGGAAAGGTGGGAAAGACTTTGGGGGCAAGGGCAGCCACAGCACAGTCCACCTTGTGCACTTAGTGGGGATGCGAGACAGACTCTGCTACACCAGCAGAAAGTGGCCTACCTGCCCTTATTTCATGCTGACCACAAAGAATTTGCAAAGAAAACAATCACACTTAGAAAGAGAGAGATTTTGCCTCTGAAAACTTCTGCAAAAATCCCTTGGCTTGATAGTCTTCCCTGGGGTAGTCTCTGTAACAACAAGGCAATGTTGTCTGCCTTTCTAAAGCAGGGATCATACGTCTGAAGAAAGTAAATATGTAAAGAGTTAAGATAGTCTAGGTATAATTGTGTATGATTAAGAATATATGGTCATTTATAAATTACTTATAACTCATAATTTATAAATAATAATTTTTATACTCTAAAGCATGCTTTTTCCTTATCTTTTAAAGTCTTTTATGACTGTATTAATTTGTTATTTAATGAGGAAAAGATTTAGTGCTTCTTTGTGTATTTTTGTGTAACCAGCAGTGTCAGATCTACATCAGCCTGTCAGCATTGTGATATTGGAGTGACTAGGTCACACACATAACAACAATTTTGATGCTTTTGGCCAAATATGATTTTTAAAAGTAGCAATTCAAAAAACAATTGTGCTGACCATGTGTAGATATGGTACTCTCTACATTAGACTTTTACTAAGAAAATGGTAGAGTTACAGTTCTCTAGTTTAAATAGCTGTAAATCAGAGGTTGAAGCCACTGGTGCATTTATCAGTTGCAGCTACAGATATAAATCATGCTAAACAGCAGTCACTGCTAAAGGATGTCTAGTATGCCCAATATCTATATGCAGCACAGTATCAGTACAGTAGTACCTAAATAGGAGAATACGTAAGCCATGCTCCAGTTCCAGAGCATTCTGTGAAGTGTGAGCACCTCTTGGGACAGTCACCCACAATTCCTGGTGGTGTTCTACAGAGATGAGTTCTAGGACGCTCCCACAGTGAATTATGTGGAAAAGTGTGTCTCAGTTTAATTTTCATTGCAGAGGAACAAATTATCAAACCCAAGAGCAAGCAGCACCAGTTAACTAACCTGAATTTGAAGAACCTTCACACTTAGCCCAGAGGAGTTTGTGGCTGATTGGGTTAGGGATGACAGCTACAAAATCTCTAGTCAACCAATTATTAAAAAAACCCAAAACAAAACAAAACAAAAAACAAACAAAAAAAAAACAAAACCCAAGAAGAGTTTGGAAAATTCAGCTTCTTCTGAATATCTCTTTGCAGGCTAGGAATTACTGTTATTTTATTCTAGAAGTTTGAAGAAGCAGCATGAGTCCATCATTATCAGTGTGTTGGTGCTTCATGGCTCTTCATCTTTTCATGAACAGCCATTTTAAAGTCTGGTAATACGATAAGAATCTCTTACTATATAATATATAATTTTTAATCTATTTTAGGTTAATTATCTTCTTAATGGCCACAGCTTTTTCATCAACCTGTTTCAAACTGGGCAAATAGCTACAGAATTCACAGAAATTATTACAATATTTCAACTTAATTAACACTTTTACTGTTTCAACTTGTATTAAACACTGACTCAGCATAGGTCCTGTGTGCAACACATTTTCTCTATATTAAGTAGTCCTTTACTCATGAAAAATCACATTGAAAGCTGCAGTACTGATCAGGAGGTCAGGACAGTGGACTGCAATATCTGCAGAACAAACCGACTGCAGCGACTGAGGGCAAAAAGCTTCTGTGCTGCTTCCTTATACCATGAGGACATAAACCATTTCCCTCACCCCTGTCCTGATCTTCGTGTCGACATTTTAAGTTACCTGCCAGAAGTGAGTACAAAAATTATACTGTCCTCCTAAGTTACTCCTCTGATATTACATTCTCCTTTATATTTAATTTATTTTTGACCTTGACCATACCACTGCAAAGACCATATGGTTTGCATTGAATTCTGTGAGCTTCTGTGTGAGCATAAAAGTAGCAAAATTATTTGCTTACTCAAGGCTTTCAGCTTCAAACCCTTTGGAAATAATATGTCTCTTTAGGTTTTGCAAAGCACTATGCGTCTTCAGTAATTACGTAAGTTGTGAACCTATGTAATTATCTAAGTAACACATGGACAGTAAAACTTTGCAAACCTTAACTCAAATTAACAAGCTAGAAGTAGATATTTCTAGATCATGTCTATGCTAGAAAAATTCCTAATAAAGAAAAAATCTTTAAGATAAATGAATTTCCTTTGTGTTCAGATACCTACAGTACAGGCATACCGTAATACTGCAGACACTGCCAGCTGAGACCACAAGGTATTCATTTAAAGGCTCATTTTTTGTACTCAAAGTAAAAATATGGAGTTTGAGATACCCATCAGATCACAGATTGTCTTTTATTTTATGCATGTATCTGCAGAGTGTTTCCGAGTTGAGCTAATGGTTAAGCGCTACAGATAATAAATGTATTCATGTTATTATTTGTATTAAAAGGTTTAACGTTTCCAGAGATGGTCATTTGGGTCCATCTGACCTTGTGCTGAAGCTGGATTGTTTCATCCATTCACCAGAGCTGCTGTTCTCGCAGAGGCAGCATTTGCTGGTAATAGTGGGTTGATTTTAAGGCTGTGATTATTTCCTGGGTTTCCCCATTTCTTTCATTTCATTTCTATTCATTTAATTTCCTTCAATGTTTTACTCATATACAAACTGAGAAATATTTTTTTTCTTTCATTTACAAAGTTTAACATCCTTAAAGCCTTCTCACTTTCCCCTTCTGTTCCCAAATACAAGTACATACTTTCTCAAGATTGCCTACAAGCTCCACTTTGTGTTATAGGTCTGATTTGGTGACAGAGGAGAAACCACTCTACATCATGTCACTTCTACATCATGTCACTTCTACATCATGTCACTTCTGCATCGTGTCATTTTTGCATCGTGTCCCTAACAGCAGTATTCAGCACAAGTGCCGTAGCAGGGATAACCCAGGATTATCCTGGTGACTGTGCCGCTAGCACAGGAGCTATCAGTCATGGTTTTCATCTCTTGCCCCATCTGTTTTGCATTCTCGCTGGTGTAGCCAGAGCCATGGCAGAGCAGCATTTGTGTTTGAGTGCATACGGCTGAGATGAAAACTGCAGGAGTTGCGTAATGTCTGAACTGAACTCTACCTTTCTCGGGAACATGAATCATTTACTCAGCTGTTTTACAGATGTTAAGCCTGTTGTTTGCAGCAAATATGCATTCAGGAGGTGCTTGCTCATATCATCGTTTTTGTGTAAAATGGTTACTTAAACCTCACAGCCAGTTACTCTGACAATTCCCTTCACAGTTAATGAGGGTAACATTGTTCACCTGCTTTGTGGCACATGAACATTAACTACTAAGCCATGTCAGTATTTAAAGATGAAAATATAAATAATACTTATTTATATATATATATGTAGAAAGCCAAATATTAAAGAAAAGGGAGAGTTTCTACACATCATGGTTGATATTTTAATATTCAGAAAAGGCAAAAGTACCAGGTTGGTTATCACAATTGACAAACGAATTATGTGGGAAAACTCAGCCATGGAACTAGAAGACTGCCAGAAAGGACAACAAAAGATATCTTTGAGATTTTATTTGGTTTTGGTTTTGTCTTTCATATGAAACTTCAAAATCAAATAGATTTAAAAATCTGTATAGTATTTTAGCATTAAAATTTTTACACTCTTACCTCGTGTTGTTTCAAATACATATTCTGATACTTCTTTGTTAGATGCTTTAAAGTGGGTTATAAGAACTTTACAAGAGATATATACAAAAAAGTCCCCTTTATTGGAAAGATGCAAAAACAAAACAGTTTTGTTGTCCTCTTCAAAAATTCTGGTTGCCCTTTGCAATTCAGGATGGCTGCCCTATGTTTGGCCTTTTCCCATCAGGATTCTGCTATAATGATGAACTCTGCAGCATGTACAGAAATTGTTCTCAAGCCTGTGTTAACAGTCATGATAATATATTTTTTAGGTTTCCTCTACGCTCAGAACAGTACCAAACGCAGCATTAAAGAGCGACTTATGAAGCTCTTGCCCTGCTCGGCTGCCAAAACGACATCTCCTGTTACTCAAAGCAAGTTTTATTTTTCATTTGATTTTTTTTTTTTTTTTAGGTTTGCATGCATCAGAAGTTATACTTTCATTAACTGCTCATTTGAGAGACAAGATATCTGCTGAAGTAACCATATGGTCTATTGAGGTTTAAAAGGAAGTGATGAAGAGATTTGTGGGCTGGGAACAGATTTGTCAGTGCAGAGCAGGATGGCAAGAAACAGTGCCAGGGTCTGCCGTATAGGAGCTGCTGGGTTGGCCCTTCTGCTCCACAAGCTAGCTGAGAAGTGACTCCCTGGTTAAATTAAATACCTGCTCTCAATGTATTTGAAAAGTGGTATCTTTTTGTGTACATGTGTGCACGTGTCTGTGTGTTCTTGCTATCCAATATATAGGATAGTATAAGCAGTACTGGTCTGGGAGGAAAGGCTTGGCCCTGAAGGTTTGGACTATGTAACATCAAACTATTTAGGGAATGAGACCTAAAGTATGTGTCTGAAAGAAAAATAATAACGAGACTGAAAAAAAACTATGTGAATGTAAAGGTAAGGGAAAAACACACTGAAACTACCTTTAATGTCTTGAGATGCTGTGAGGAAATAGAATTTCTCCAGGGCAGCTAACAGATAAAAATAGGAGGGGGGAGGGAGGAAGATCCATATGTAGATACATACATATATATATATACACACACACACACACCCCTAGATAGAGATTAATTATAGTAATAGCACTAATGTCTTCCAATATAAATTGACTACTACAACTGATTATAAAATATGCCTGTGGACCCAATTCAGTCTAGATTAATTTGGCACTAATCTGACCACCTAAAATTAGAAGCTGAGTGGTCCCTGTGCTTCCAATATACTCTTTTGATAACAGATATCAATCAATCATACATAAAAAAAAATTCTCCAAGAGCAGTTCCTTGTGTCCAGTAATTATAGGATGACACAGGGCAACTTGGTTACAAACACAGGCCTAGACTTCAGTGGTATGGATCTAGGCTTTCTTTTTGCTACCCCACTTCACTGTCATTCATATGCTCCTCTGCAGAGAAGACTGTGGCACTTGCTTTCCTTTCTAAGTATTTGAGATCTCAAATATGAAAAGGACTTAAGATGTGGATGTACAGCAGCTTTTTCATGCTGATGTGTTTTACTTGAAAATAGGGTAGCTTAAAAAGGTCAGTCACTGTCATGTTACCTGATAGTAATTCAGTATGTAGAAGTTGCTTTCAGCTACATGACCTAAGCCATATAGCTTTAGACTAGAAAAGGAATCATAAAATCACAGAATGGTTTGTGTTGGAAGAGACCTTTAAAATCATCTAGTCCAACCCCCCTGCCATGGGCAGGGGCATCTTTCACTAGATCAGATTGCTCAAAACCACATCCATCCTGGCCTTGGCACGCTTCCACTGATAGGGCATAGAATAGAAAAAGGAAATAGAATAGAAGGAGTAGAAGGTTTGATCTGTTCATTTGAGGTTGGTGGGAGAGCAACACATCCTTATTTCTTGCACATTTGTATGCAAGGCTTTTGTCTGCACAGGTAGCACAAAAATGTTAAGTCAGTCTTAATAACCTCGACCTTGCAAAACTTGTATTTTCATGCTGAAAGTGTTTGTTTTATAAACCAGAAGAGAAGTAAAAATGAAACTTGCTATATTAAAATGCTATATTAAAATGTTATGTTAAATTAAAATATTATATTAAATAATAATATCACTGTAGACACACATTGTTATTATCTCATTTTGTTATAATGTGCTATTTGATTTCTGCCAGCATGAAAGAAGCAACATTGTAATGTGCTAGGAATGAAGCCTGCACTACCTACAACCACATAATGTCAATTCCTTAGAAATTTTAATTAGAATATTTTTAAAACAAGTAAATTATTGAAATATACACAGCCTGAATTTGCACTTCTGTGCTTAGCTTCTGTCAGGATGTGCAGAAAAAGTTTACTTGAATAAATAAAATCTTATTTCAGCATTCCCATTGAACAAAGCATGTCAAAGAATGCTTTTTCTTATTTGTGTGCTTTAGCCTAGTAAGTCTAAACTTAAATCCATCCTTCCTTAGCTAAATGTTTCAATGCACGTGCTAGAGATAGGATTAGACTCAAGAATGGTTTTGGAAATGAAAAGCATGTGTGCATGCAGTTATTAAATAGACAGGGGCGTTATAATTTGGGGGTTGTGCAGGCAAATGTATGTGCACAATGTTTACAGATACGAACTGAGCCCTAACTTTGGGCATGCTTCTCCTACTGCCATTATTTGAAGCGTATGTCTGCTTTTTGCATTGCTTTTACCATTTTCTTCTTTAATGAACAATGAAAGATTCAAAGCATAGCTCCTGTGGCAAATACATTAGAAACTGTCTTTACTATTTAGAGAGAAGAAAGCTACTCATCAATGAAATCAATAAGAATATTGTGTTTAATATATTAATGAGTGAATATGAACTTGTTTCTGGTTTTCAGTTGACATGTTAGCCTTTTATAAAAAAAAAAAACAGCAACAAAAAAAAAAACCTTACCTGTCTTAGGCTAAAGAAACTAGAGAAATGAAATAATTAATTTTTCATTAGCTCCATAGGAATCATTAATGTTAAAAATAGATATATTTTCACACATTTTCACTGCTTATTTTAAAGTATTGATTTTTTTCCAGCCTGGATAACAGTAGCCATAAGTGTGAAGAATAAAATTAAAAACCTGCAAGTGACTCATGAATGCTATGGTATTTTAATCAGCACAGCTGTCTCATTATAAAGAAGTTTACAGTGATCTTATTTTTTGATTATTTATATCTATAAGACTACAGAAAGACTATAGAGTGTGAAAAGACTGAACCTTTCCATTAACAGAAAGACAACACCATCACCACACTGCAGTCTTTTACATTCTCACCAAATCTTTAAAACACAATACAAATATTTATTACGAAGGCTATACCAAACCTTGTGCTCAGCATCACATTCTCTGGTCTTTATCTCTAGCCTCACATTTATTATGTGTATTCATTTAGCTCCTAGAAAAGCTTGTGGATGTCTCTTTAGGTAGTCAGATGTTTCACAAATGGATGCTTAGAGAGCTCATTTCCAGTTAAGTCCCCTTCTGTCTAAACAATAGCCAATTTAAATCCCATATAACTCTTGACATATAAAACACAAGTGAGTTTTCAACAATATTTATTCTCAGGTTGATTCTTTCATCAATTTAGTATTAGCACCTAGTATTGACTTGCAGTTGACAAAAAAAAAAATTCAGCTGCATATCTACAGCATGACATTGTTATAGAGAATTTAGTGACTATATAAAGAGTATAAAAGATTAATCCCTTAAAACATAATGGAAAGGCTTTAGAAACTGTGCAAAATAAACCCTGGATGTTCTTATGCAGAATTAAAATGGGACTCAAGAACTTTGCTACACCTTTCATAGATTAGGAAGACAGCTTCTTAACTCTGGAACTACTTTATTCCAATTTCATCTATAAAGGCAGGATTTTCAAGACTTCCTCTATGCACCTCAGAGCATCATTTTAAAGAAGAGAGCTGGCATTTTCTTATAATCTTGTGAGTGCAGATACTGTCCCTTTAAAACTATGCTCAAACATTGCAAGGTCAATGTAAAGTTGTGTCAGTTGGGGTTTTTGTCAATAGCATTTAGATTGAAAGTTTTCACAAAGATGGTAGTGGCCTACAAGTCATATGAGGTAATCTATAAAGAAAAATGAGAGAGAAATGTATTATAGTTTGTCCATAAGCCAATACACAATGGAGATTCTGAGATAAGACTGTGGGTGACACTGAGATCATCTAGGTGACACTGAGATCATCTTCCTATGACAAGTGCTTACACCAACATCTCTTTGACAGGAGAAAAGGCAAGGCCCCACAATTTTGTGAAGATTTATCCAAATAGTTTATATATTATGACTATATATCTGTTTAAAGTTTGTTCATTTTTTGTTTAGCTGAACTATCTTCTGATGCCAGATTTCTCCCAAGCAGCTGAAAGTTATTGTTGTTACATTGTAGCAGAACAAAAATATGTGAAGATGTAAGCATTATACTGTTTTAATGGAGTATCCTAATATTGTGCTCTTATGAAAATTGAAGTGAATAAAACTATATTTTAAGAATGCAGAGTCCCACACTGATGAAATAAAATATATAACTTCAGCATTGTAGAAGTGACAATTATACGTGTTTGTTTTCTCTCAAGCTACGTTTCTGTAGTTGGTATAACTCTTAAATCAGAATAAGGCAGTGATTTGATTAAATTAGTCTGGAGTACTACATAAGCCATGTTTAATGCTGGGAGTACTTAAAAACAGATGCATACATTCATATTTTTGATTAGGTATATGGCTGGCATCCCATAAAAAAAATAAATACTGTAAGTTTCTTAAGCTGTTTTATTGAATTTTCACATTTAAAACTCTACCTGGAAAAAATGCTTTGCTATCTTGCATTCTTTTAGGGCTGCACTCAGCTGTAAGCCTTGGATGTGTATATCCACATTCTTATTCACCTAATGATGAGGTCACTAACACGCTCGTGTTCCCCCCTTAGGCTGCTCAATGTGAATAATCATGTTGCCCTGAAGGGTTTGTTATGCAGTACTCAAAGTAAGGTGTATTGCTGAACATGCAACATCAGTCTCACACACTCTCCAAAGCACAACTTCATGGTAAAAGAACACTGAGAATCCCAGTCTGACATGGTGAATTCACATCCATTCACTAACCAAGGGAAAATTCCCAGTATTCTGGAATCACTAAAGTTTTATAAAATTGTTTTCTTTGCTAACAGAGCTGAAGAAACATAAAAGTAATTCTGAATGTGTCATGCATGCCCTTGCAGAATGTTGGCTTTCCAGTCTATTGCTATTTGTACTGATGTTATAATATCTAGACTGCTGGATCATCACTGCTGTTCCATGCTCTGTGCAGCCACTGAAGCAGACAGATACCCTTT
>NW_009258615.1:3873083-3877508 GCF_000687185.1 Egretta garzetta | reverse complement strand
TTCCCTACGAGTTCAAAATGAACATGCCATTTGTCTTTAAAGATGCAAAAGCTGTTCTTTAAAAGAATGTCATTTAATTTTCTTTTTTTTCCTGCAAGGCTTAGATATTTCTCCATTCTATATTTCTGGCTGAGCTTTCCTTCTCTGTCTCTTGTATTCTGCAGACACTGTAGAAGATGAAATGGAAATGGCCACAGTACGACATAGACCTGAAGCTCTTGAACTGCTGGAAGCACAGAGTAAATTCACAAAGAAGGAACTTCAGATCTTATATAGAGGTTTCAAGAATGTAAGCACTTTTTTTTTTTTAATTTACCATCAGTTTACAGGATAGGCCACTGCAATCTCGGCAGTATGACTGTCAGTGGAGCTCACGGGATTCAGCAGCTAAATATCGCATGTCTGGTCAGGTCAGGAAATAATCACTCTGCAACAACTGGGCCATTTAATGACCAAAAGATGCAGACAAATTAGAAAGCATCCAGAAGAGAATAATTATAATTTAGTATAGCAGGACTTTGTTCAAGGACAGATTGAAAATTGTGTTGGAGTTCTTGGTCTAAAGATGAAATAATGGGAGACAATAAAAGTCCTGAAGAATTTGGTCAGTGAGAAGAAAGATTTTGATTTTTGTGTTCACAATAGCTATCACAAGAAATAATTTACATAAATTGCACTAGAGGAATTTTTCATTAGGTGGACAGCAGTAGATGACTTCTTCAGTCCATCAAGTATATAAACTTGTCAGATCCCTTTACTGGGAGTCATTATTTGTGATTGTTATTTTTTTCTTCTGATATATGTGCTCTATTGGCAGGTGCAATGTTTTTAGTTGGCCGGGATCCCTACTGAGGACCCCAGTGCGAGTGTAGTCTGCTTCCTTTTCCAGTGTGTGCTTGCTGTCTTGTGGTGCTGGGCTTGGTGCTGGCATCTAAGGCACCCATGATTATAGCAAAGAAATAAGACACAAACAGTTTTTACTAAGTATTACTAAATCCTGGGTCTATACCAAAAGTAAGAGCTGCCCCTGATTTTATTAATACCATTAAAAAAAAAAAAAATCCGCTTTCTTAGAAAAAAGCCATTTCTCTCTGTTTTATTCTACTATCTTTCACATGATTAACACTTCTGTAGGATATTATATGCCATTAATGTTGCATAGAAAATACTTGATATTAAAAAAACCCTTGAATAGTAATAATAATTGCTTGCAAATCATGAGTGTGTAATGTTAATATATGTACTCCGCTGTAAGTACTGCAACTGTGTAGGTGCTAAGTCTCCTGCTGAGCTGGAGGTAAAGGTAAATTTAATTGCATTTATCACCTTCTGATTTAGTTTTTCTTTCACCCTTACAAAAGGGCCTTCTTCTTGCCCTTGGCATTTACCACTCAAGTGAAATTTTGTAACAAAGTACAATAATGCTAAAAGCACAATGAAGTTCAACTATGGAATCAGAGAGAGTCTTTTCAATAGCTTGTACAAGAAGTGTAAATCTTACAGAATTCTTAGATACTATGTATTTTCTATGAAAGCAAGCCATGCAAATGGACGTTTTAAAACTACATTTTTATTGAAAGCCTAGAATGCAAGTATAATGCAGAGTTACTTAATGTGTCCTGTCTATATATCATCCTCAGTTCCTGAAGGCATATAATGTTGGCGTGTTAGTGATTAACAGTGATTGCTCTTAAATGCTTTTCATTTCCTCAGGGTACCAGAGAACATTCCCCTGCTAATGACAGTATTCCCTAGGTATTGGAAATCATGAACTAATGTCCCTAATTATCTAAGGTAAAAGGTACCAAGTATAGTGGATAAAATAAGCCTTCTCTCTGTTTCTCTAAGAATAATTATTTTTAGAGTCTCAGAAATTAAGGACCTTGATAATTCTCTGCATAAAATGAGTTATGGAAAAAGAGACTAGGTTATAAGAAAGTATTTTAATTGATTCCTAGTTTAGCATTTTTTGAAAAGAGGAATTCCAGCTCTTCATATGCTTTCGTGTTCTAAGATGTAAGTTCTACTCACATTAAAGCAGTGTCGATGGTAATACATGGTAATACATCTTTCTTCAGGTGTTTCATTTCCTTATCAGTACATGATAATTCAAGACACACGTGTATAAATATCTTTGACTATTTAGAGGTAATAAGCATGAACTTCAGGGTTTCTGTGTTTAATATAGTTGCAAAATTATCAATTACTTTCAAAAATGCAGTAAAGCATGCCTAGGGCTGGTGATTTATAAATCAATTTAAAGCAGCAGTCTTTAGCCCCAGCACTAGACTTCAGAAAGGAAGGATTTAAAAAATTTCATTTGAATTGGGGTTTGTTTTGTTTCTCATATTATCAGTTTCTACTGCAAAATGCTCTACAGCTCTATGAGCAGCTTGCCTATGTGGATTAGTTCATCTTCCCTGTAACATGTCTAGCTTTTACCAAATACAGTTTGGGTGGCTTTGGTGGGTGCTGATACAGGATGGCATTAAAGTACGTCCCATGGTCTGTGTGTAGATCGTCTCCCCTTGACAGTGCTCAA
Organism: Egretta garzetta; assembly: GCF_000687185.1. NCBI lineage: Eukaryota > Metazoa > Chordata > Aves > Pelecaniformes > Ardeidae > Egretta > Egretta garzetta. The sequence continues at coordinate 3,874,966 of NW_009258615.1, read as the reverse complement.
TCATCCACTTCTGTCTGCCACAGGCCACCTCCCTCCTCACTCCCCTTCTTTCCGATCCAGCTTAACACTGTCCTGCCAATATCCACCCCTGTGTGCTTCATGCACCAATATGTACTGGGGGGCACCCAGATGGAAAGCAGCCTTGCAGAGAAAAGAACCTGAGATCCCTGGTGGACACCAAGTTGAACATGAGCCAGCAATGTGCCCCGGCAACGAAGGTGGCAAATGATATCCCTGGGCTGCATTAGGCAACATATTGCCAGCAGGTCGAGGGAGGTGATTCTCCCCTCTAGGCAACACTGGTGAGGCCACACCTGGAGTGCTGTGTCCAGCTCTGGGCTCCCCAGTACAGGAGAGACATGGACATACTGGAGAGAGTCCAATGAAGGGTCACAAAGATGACTACAGGGACTGGCATGTCTCTCCTATGAGGAAAGGCTGAGAGAGCTAGCACTGCTCAGCCTGGAGAAGAGAAGGCTCAGGCGGGCTTTCATCAATGTGTGTGTTATCATGGATCAACACCTGAGGGGAGAGTGTAAAGAAGATGAAGCCAGGCTCTTTTCAGTGGTGCCCAGTGACAGGACCAGAGGCAACAGGCACAAACTGAAATACAGGAGATTCCTTCCCAAGATCAGAAAACACTGCTTCACTGTGAGGGTGACCGAGCACTGGCACAGGTTGACCAGGGAGGTTGTGGAGCCTTCCTCCTTGGAGATACCCAAAAGCTGTCTGGACATGGTCCTGGGCAACCTGCTCTAGGTGGCCCTGCTTGAGCAGGGGTGTGGAACCAGATTGACCTCCAGAGGTCCCTGCCAACTTCAGCCATTCTGTGATTCTGTGATATTCTGCTTAATCGTTCCACTAGGAAGGAAACTCCACTGAAAATATTTAATGAAACACACAGCCTCATGTCTTTAACATGACACCATCAAAACTTGTGCAGATCCTACCTCTGTGCTTTACGCTTTTCACCTGATGTTTGCCTGTCTTACTATCTCTTCAAAAATGTAGCTATATAAAGCAGGATATGTTAAGGGATTAATTTAATTTGCTGTAGCTCTGCTGACGTTATGGTCCTGTTAGACTAAATTTACAATGTCCCACAGCACAGTAACAGCAGCATTGCACTGTGCACTGGCAGGAGCTCAAAAGAGCTGTAGTGCAGACTGGGGTCCTAAAGGCAATGTAGCTGGTATCAGCTGGCATAGTCACTACAGGTGCTCTGGTTAATTCAACACAATTATGCCCTATATATGGATTTTTGCTGTATTTGTGTCACCAATGAGCTATAGAATAACTATTGCTATGTTAGCACTTGGTATTTGGAATCAACATGCAGTAGTTAAGCTAGGTCAACCATACCAGTTAAACTAGTTACTGCTTGCTAGTCTAGAAGTGAATATTGGTTTCAGGCAGCATTTTCCCATCTATAAATCCACAGATTGCCTGTCTCTTTACAGAAGGATCAGAGAGCAACTCTATCCTTATAGAGCCTAAAAAAAGTGGGAGATTTTCAACAGTTAAACTGTAATACTACCAGAAGATAAAGTATCTGTAATAGTGCAAACATTAATAACCTTAATGAACACAAAACTTCCTTTAGAAAGGAAAAGACTCCATTCCTACTATGGTGATAGTAGATATAAGTTCAAAACTGACATTTCTTTCTGAAGAACTTGGGGATCTCTATATTATAATAATGTTTTAAATGTGTCAGAAAGCAATGAATAAGCAAAGTGGAATTTTTTTCTCCATATTTTCAACAGCCTTTCTCGTATGCCCATTTTCCCCTCTGTCATTATGCAAGGATGGCAGGAAAATATAGGTCCCAGACATGATACAGAAAAAACAATTGATGAAACAGAAGAAAAGCAGTACTCGGT
>NW_009258615.1:3838305-3873062 GCF_000687185.1 Egretta garzetta | reverse complement strand
ATAAGGGGAATTTGGACTGATGACCCCTAACCTTGCACTCAGCTACTGGAATACTTCCTGTGCTGAAAGTTATAACCGCATCTTTGTATTTTGCATACTTTAACCAAAGTTTCTTCCACAAACTGTGACAATTACTTTTTGAACCTGCTGGGGTATTTTGACATCCATGGCATCCTGTGGGAAATTAGCTTCATACCTAATTATACCTTCTGTGAAAATTAATTCATTTTGGTGTCAAACCTGCTGCCTTTTATTTTAATAAGATATCTATAGTATTTCTGCTATGAGAAAATGAACAACCATTACTTCTCCAAGACATTCACTGTTTTACACACCTCTAACACATTCCTACTTAGTCCCTTCTTTTCCTAACTGAAAAATTTTTGTCTATATAATCTCATTCCAAACTGCTGACTTCCCTGAATCCTATCTAGTTCTAGGATGTCTGTTCTGAGATAGCGATGACCAGAACTTCTCAGGGTTTACGTCCAGTTATTTATTACTTATTACTTCAAATTACTTACATATAGTTCTGACTGACTTCAGATGAGAAAGCAGCAAGTACTCCTGTATTTCTGTACTGTTTGTGATTACAAAGTTGACTTTTTATGTGATTTTTACTTCTAAAAAAATAAAAAGGTAAACCTTTAAAGATATTTTCATCAATTCGATTTTCCAGTGCAGGCAAATTACACGCCAAATCCAGTAAACAGTAATTCAAGCAGAATGAGCATGGGGCCTCAGATAGCATTTCTGTGTGTATGTGCACACCTGAAAGCTTCAGAGAGTCTCAGATCACCCTGTAATATATCTGATGGTCTAGGAAGCAAAAAGTAGAGGATAACTGCAGGAGAGGCCCAAAGAGTATTGAAATGCCCATCTTGGCAGCAGCTGTTTTGGTAGCAGTGAAGGTCAACATTTAAAATACAAGAGGAGACAGAATAAAGCAAACATAAGGAGGTGGGATAAGCACCTTCAGATGACCTAACAACTATTACAAAGAAAAGCACCAAGGGAGAACGTATGCCTATATTTGGTAATTTGGCCATTTTAAAGCTTCTATAGTACCCTTGAAAAATTAGCTTAATGGAAGTCCTAAACCCTCCCAGGCTCAAGGGGCTGTCCCCAGTACTCTGGTTTTACAGTGTTCCTACACTCTTGTTGATGAATTGTTGCTCAGCTGCCATCGCAGTGGGACCTCTCCATTTTGTATTTGGCTTCCTGTCATCCCATTTCTTGTAAATTGAAATTGTGATTGCTGCAGTCATTAACCTTTCAAACCAATGGCTCTGTGGCAGGCCTAGTACAAGTGGTACTTCACAATAAATCACACAGACTATCAAGCATGCACTCAACATGTGGTCTTCCTTTCTCTTTTGTCCATTGATAGGTCTCTCACAGTTTTAAAAATGTCCCTGAGCTATGACACATTTCCATTTTAAAAATACTTAGATAATGCTTTTACTGCACAAAAGATGCTCCTGTGCTGAACTTAAATGTTAATGATCTTTTAATTTTGGTTGATTATTCTCATCAAAGATTCTGTCGAACTCTGTCTGGAGAAGCTACTAGACTTTCCCAGAAAAGTGAAAGGATTGTTGATGAACACTGATCTTCCCCAGCTGTACATCAGAGAAAGTGTAAACTGAAGTCATGCATACATAAAAATGTCCCTGGATACATACTGTAGCTTTAAATAAGCAGCTCCATACCCGAGACATTTATTGGGAAAACAACATTTCTAAGATACCTTTCTTCTCTATTGCTGTTAGCAAATGAGGCAATGACGGTAAGATAATAACTTTGGTAATGTTGCAGCTCAGATAGGTTCCCCTATCACACTACCCATCCATGTAAGAATACATTTGTGCATAACTCAAAATATGCTAATTTAGACAAAGATTTTTCCATTTCAATTATGGTTTGATGAAAGCATTATATTACTGTGTGTTGCATCTGTGAGTCTCACAGAAAGTTTAATAAAAGCTCATTTTATAGGTTATAAAGCTCATTTATTGATTGTCTAGAGCATTCAAGTTTTACATGATAAAAAGCAACTATTCTCATTGCCCTTTTCTGGAAAATTCCTTCCCTTTGGTTTGTTCTTCTGTTAGTCTTTTACAGGAAAAAAAGTGAGGAGAAAGTGCTTGTTTTATCTTATTAAGTATATTTCCAATCTAATAAGTAGGAAATAAAAACATACGGTTCATGTCATGTGGGTTTATCCATCTACATGCCCAACTGTAAGAATATTCATAGGATATTTTTGATATGTTGGACTAGATGACCTCCAGAGGTCTTTTCCAGTGAACAGTTCCATCAGTTTGTGATCTTAACTGCCCACATTCAGATTAGACAAGTAATTTAATAAACAAGATTAGCTAATGGTTTGAAACTAATTGCTGTTTCTGTATGGTGTACAGCAGCCCAATCCCCTCAAAACCTCAATACACTTACCGTATGGACTTTCATGTTCTTCACTGTAAAAAGTCTCCATAAATAAATAAAATCTGCATAAATACTGTGGAAATTCAGGTGGTTGTTTGATATGGCTTTGCATCTAGGGAATGTTGGCACTTTGACATTAAAAAAGAATTTGGGGTCACTGAGACACAGAATCTTATGTCATCATTAACTCACAAGGAAGTCAAATTCAAAGTTTTGATGCTGATCTTCGAACACCAGTTCTAGACCTCATATGATAAGTGCTCATACTATGTACTTAAAGCTCTCTGAAATTATCTGTGCTAGGCCCAGTGGTACGGTGTATGAAACTTAAGTTTAGCACCAGCTCTCATTACAGTCAGTTTATTCAGGGAGAGAGCCTACGAACTGTAATTAAGAAAGCCCTCAGGATGGCAAGGAAGCTACTTATATATATTTATTTGAATTTATGTTCCTCTGCAAAGCCCATGAGTCTAAATATTAGACACCTTCATGAGCTACAGTGATCTGCTGAGAATAGGTGCCTGAAAGAAAAAGGTAGCTTTATCCACATTTGGTGTAACAGCCTGGCGGCTGGAGCATTCTCCCACGAAATGAGAGTTTTTAAAAGTGAAAGACAAGTTATAAATTTGATAAAAGTAATTGGGACTTGAAGAGGAAAATTGAGTTGGTGCACTGAATGGAAAATTTTTCACTGTATAAATTGTTTCTCTACTGCAAGTTTTTGTTTAATGATGAGGATGAAGGTTAGGTATATACTGTGCAGTATATGCACTAACGTGCAAAAACTGAAACACCTCAATGTATTTTTGAGGGTACTGAAGTTAAAGTTTTCAGACGGGTTTAACTTTTCTTATACATGTGTATGCATGATGTTCTAGGAACACTAAATATATTTGTTTTGCTCATTGTAATTGGAAATTACTTGTTCAGAAAGGAGGCATGAGAAATGTATATCGGTGTCCTACACATGGATGACTTTTACGGCAATTCTGTTTGTACAGCCTCTGATTTATGACTAAAGAAGATGTACAGTTCTGTCTTTCACTCCTGTCTTTCAAATGTAGCTTCTAAGATAATCAATGTCTTGATTAGAATTTATTTGGAAAGTGTGTCCCCTTGCATTATATTTGTCAGATATTAAAAGCTGACAAGGGACATAGGCATTTGACTATAAAAGAGATTAAAAAAATGGGTGATGCAAAGAGTTTGAATACCTCTGTGATAATCCAAACAGAGATTTTGAAAGTCCATTCCATTTTCCTTGCTTCCTTACTTAGCCTTTTCCACCTGTTCTAAAGCATGAGAAGGGGCAAAGACAACATAATCCTCTTAGCTTATATCTCTGGAACACTTTAGCTTGTATTAGCTACATCTGAGTCATCAGTGTCCCCCATCTCACAGAGTCAATAGGATGTCTTCAGTTCATTGTCATCCCATTCATTTCTACACTGACTCCATGTGTTTTTATTGTAATGAATAAATGCAGATTCAAGATTAATACAGGCCAGAAGAGAGAGAAAAAAACCAAAAGTGAGCATGACAGACAGTGGTACCACTGCAAGAGTATTTTGCCCCTCACACCAGTCCTCTAAATCTTGTTCTTGCAGATGAGGTGGCTCAGAGCTTAAATATGCTTTTCACCCTCCTCCACGGAGTCCTAGGAGAGCAAGGAAGATTTTATTTCATCAGCAGTCAGTGCAGTTGCTTTTCTCTCCAGATTTGACGACTGTCTGTAGAAGTCTTTTGGTTACACAGCACGTAATCCTAGCAAGAGCAGGATCTTTACACATGCAAACTCTCTTTCTGACCAAACAGCTAAAAAAAGAGCCTGGAGGAATGACGTAGGCCAGTTAAAGGTTCCCACCTAGCTCTATTGGCTAACATGAAACAACACTAAAACCATTTGATCCGTATCCCTCTGTGACTTGGAATATCAAACAAGGGATGGGTTGTTCTACTGGGTAACAGCGCATGAAACATGCCCATTGCACTGAAAGTTTTTACAGAGGTGCTGGCCCCTCTGCACAAGCAGTGTATGAACAGCAGTGCTGTGGACACAAAGAGCATGTAGGTACAAAGAGGCACCAACAGCTTGTGTTTTCAACCCGACGGAGTGATGACATCTAAATGACTTGTGCCTCATGCGTGTAGACATTAAATTTATAACACAGACATGCCAATAAATTAGAAAAAAACCAAAGGAAGTTCTGAATCTTCCTAGAAAATCAGATAGTGATAATTCAAACTGAAAATTAACATCTCCCCATGTTAGAAAACTCCTGTTACTTGCGTAACCTTAATAAACTAAACAATAGACAACTGCATAATGAAACTCTATGCAAGTAAACCTGGAAGCTGGATATCATGTCTGCTGTCAAGAGACAGTTTGCTGTGAATCATCTTTTTCTATCTAAAGAAAGTTTCTGAAGACATGTATAATGCACATAGCTCAAACCTCCATTTTTTGAAATAGTTATTATGTACCAGTTGTGCTTCAGATCAATTGTTTTCTCAATTTTAGATGACTGAAGAAAAACTTTATTAAAAAAAAAAAAAACAAACTTTGCCAAGGCAGAATTTTATTATGTTTCAAAAGCACTGGCATTCATTTGCTAGGGGCTTGGAGGGAATTTTTCCATATTTCAGCCAAGGCTATGTGAAAATCTTTTAAAAAACAGAGCAATAAATAATGCTTACATTCATTATATATTTCATTCAGGAGTTAGTCAAGAAACTTGAAACTTTTCAAATATAAGAGTAAAAATAATTTGGAGGTACAGTTTGACAGACCTGGTGTATAGTTGTCAGTTGTCACAAATTTACAGACCTTAATGTGTTCAGCAGAGATATTCATTTCAATTAGTCTCGCAGTTGCTGGCAGAGATTGAAATCTTCTTTTTGAAAGTTAATAATGAACTCGGTCCCTACACTTCTATTCATCTCATGACTTACTGCTGCTCATGGAGATACTTCACATCGTGTTCACTAGGGAAAACCTGTCATCTAGTGTACCAAGGACTGTCTTCATAATAGTGATTGCTTACTTCTGAATTATCTCTGAAAAATGTAGATGCCAAGTCGCTAATTAAGCAACATATAAAAAGTGTGATTTTAAGCACCCAGTATCAATAATAGTGCAGAGCACCAAATACCTCTAAAGTTCTTTATTCTGAATAAGTCAATATTATATTTTGCTGGAATTGTATTGCTCTGTGTGCTCGTCTGTCCCTCCTGTTTGAAATTGCCTGCACCCTGTCCTGGGCTCTGGTGTGTCTCAGCGTGCCATCGGTCATGCCAGGCCGACACTTGATGCATGGTGTGTACCTTCTGCTCTGCCAGCCAGCTGCTCCGTGTAATTCATCTGCTGGTAGAGCTGTTTTCTGCCACAGAGCTTTCATGTGTGTCAGTATGTGTTATCTGAGGAATATAAATGTCTGCATACTAGAAAATGAGCAGCAAAATATCTTCTTTGGCTACAACTCACTGCAGCTACTTTTTGCTGCAACTGGACGAAGCTTTATAAAGCTTGGTACTTGAGTTATGTGAAGTTGTTGGGGTTTTTTTCTGGGTAATCACTAACATTAGGGAAGTAAAATTCAGTGCAATGCATCATTGATGAGGTTGTAATTTAAAAATCAAATGAGTAGGCACCTCTTATTCTCCTTTCTCCTACCTGTCCCCTTTTCTTCACAAGGTGAGATGAGTACTAATGGTAACTGCTATAAACACTGGACATTATAACACACAGCTTAGCAGAAAATGTTTTAGTGAGCCAATTCATCATTTGAGAAAAGTGTGTTCAAAAATCCCTCTGCTTGGATTTCTTGCTACCGGTTTTCTTACTTCTAAAGGGTTTTGATGTAAAACATGATAATTCCATATTAAATCCTGTACTAAGTTATCTGCCTGTTTCACTGCAATTCAGAGACACAAAGTGTACACACATATTTTCATGTGGGTGACCTAAGCCTGCAAAATGAGAGGTGAAGGAATAAATAAATCTTCTGGTAATACTTCTGTATGGTGCAGTTTGACCATTCGGGTCCTGATTACTTCAAAATTTTACAGACAAAATCATGTTTGTGCTGGACTCAGGGATCTGTTCTAGATTGCAGTAATTTGGAACTTCATAATTTTTTCTTATTTAAATTCCTGATAATTTTAAACAAAATCAGCAGTGTGTAGGTTTTGACAGAAAGCAGTGAAACCATCAAAAGTCCTTTCCTGATTTCAACAGAATTAATTTCTGATTTGAAATTTCTTTAGATCCACATCTGAGATAGAAATAAAACAGCGAATTACAAGTGCCAGAGCATGAAGGTCAAGTCTTTCAGTGTCTTGGAAGTTTATTACAAGTCTTGAGCCAACCTGCAGTTACCTTTGAATGCAAGTCTAAAATCCAGTATCTAACAGAGCCAATATTCTTTAGATCAGCTGGACATTTCTGCAATTGCTCTTCATTCCGATTATGTGAATGATTCTCATGTTAACTTTCAAGTAAGGGAATTTATTCAACCCAATCAATTCCATTGTGAAATGGAATTTCAAAGAACCTTAGATAACAGTGGGGATAACAGAAGAAACAGGAGCCAATAACTCAGAAGACAGCATGATTCAGTAAACACAGCATGGTACTAGAGGTCTAAAGACTCTAGGCGTTTGGGTCTCTGGCTGGCTTATTAACTGCCATACACCTTTAAAAGCCTTAACTATCACACTAAAACGCCTTCTGGGTTGCAAGAGAGCATTATAGCAGTGTTTCGCTGCCTTCACGGGCTCCACATTGACAACTGCCTAATTTAATGTCTCTGGTCTGACAGCCCAAATGTTTTAGAGTGTCCCTGGCTATCTGAGAGATTGCCTTTGATCAAAGCCTCCTCAAACACGCCCTGGGAACAAAGTGGGGAGAACCAGTAGGGGGGCTGGTGGCTGTGGGAAACTGAACTTTCCCAGGAGCTGGAGATAGCAAAGTTCATCCTTACAGGAGAGAAAAATGAACACTGAATTCCTCGGTGTTAAGAGTGAAATGTGTGTTCTGTGGGCAGTATGTTTGAGCGAGACCATTTACCCCTCCATGACTAAGCTCAAGTGGAAATAACAGTAACCTCATGTCTGAAAAAAAGCACTGATCTAGGAGGCATTCTACGTGGTATTTCTAACAATTGTTTACTTGCTCCATTTATGCACCTCTGACACTGAGACCAGCTTCACTGTGGCCTCACAAAAAGAAGTGTCAAGAATAATTTTTACGAGTAAACCCCCAGTAGCTGGATATAAGCAGTATCTATCTCTGGCATGCTACCTACCAGCAATTATAGTTGTTGTTGGACTTGATGATCTTAAAGGTATTTTCCAGCCTAAATGATTCTATGATTCTATAGGTATCAGGGCAACAGACACATGATTGTGCTTGTGATTAAAAATGTCAGCCCGAAGCACTGGATCTAGGTGCATGGGAAGCGTGTTGTACAGGCTACCAAATGTGGATCAATAGGCAGGAAATCCAGGCGCAATAACTAACTTCCCACTGAGCAACCCAGTTCATCTCACGTTCTTTTTTCACCTCTTCCCTGAGTTTTAAGGCATAAGCTCTTTGTCAGTGTTTCTCCATGTCCTGAATAATGAGTCCACAGTAAAATTCACGGTACGGTGGGTGATTCATTACTATTAACAAAGTTTTAAAATGGGCAATGTTTGTCACCTTCCTCCAAAGCAAGATTAGAAAGAAGAATGACGCAACATAAAACAGCAGAGAACTTTAATATGAAAGCAGATGCAAAATTAGATTCAACTTGACACCAGAGAGTAATGGAAAGTTTGTTTATCAGTTTTTAACTACCCCTATAGATTCACCAATTCTGGATACTTGTAACGCTTAGCTCCTGACTTTATATTGTTGTTCTTCTAGGTTAAAAACCCTGGCTCTCTTAAAGTCAGTTGTAAAACTTCATTGATTTTAGTGGAACATGCCCAAATGTCATGAAGATTTTTTGACCCTCTTCATGTGTTTTTCACTATAAGAATGTGGATTCCAGAGCTCTAGATAGAGACATGGCAATTACAGCTTTGCTCAGCTGATCTGTCCCTTACCACACTAGCTGTCTGTGATGAAAAAACCTGCATATTCCTTCAGTCTGACAACTGTAATTTAGTGGTAATTGGCTCTAAAACTTTCCAGTCCAGTCCCAGAGAAAGATGCTCTCATGAGGCAATACCAAAATTTATTCTAATTATTAGTTTTGCCAGTAGATAAGCAAGTACCTGTCCCTGTTGCCCTAAGCTGGAAAAATATCTACCTTTTTCCGGTTTCTTCAGAATATTTTTTTCTTTTCTCCTACATTAATAAACCATTAAAGAATATGCACCCCAATCAAGGTATTGCTACCATTCAACTGGGAGCATGCTGGAACTCTTCAGAGCTGGAGGTTTCAGGTTTTGCTCTGCAAATGAGATGCCTTTCTGCATTTGGTCATTGACTTCTGTATTCAGAGTTCCTGGGAACAGCATCTTTTGGGAAATCTCAGGGCATTCTAAGAAGTTTTCTGCTTCACTTCCTAGTGAAGATGTAATTAGAATCCTAGGATTGAAGCCCATCCCTTTTCTGTTAATGTAACTGTCTCAACAGTAAACAGTCCATGAATAGGCTAGAAATTTATGCATAGGGATCAATTTTTTTTTTTCTGTTTCTTATCTCTAAGTAGTATAATTCTCCATATTTGAGTCTCATATCATCCCTCAGTCTTGATCAAATAACCACACTGAATCTGATTTCCAAAAGATCCACTGCACTTCCAGTAGTGTGGAAAATAAATAAATCAAGTCATACAGCATCTGCTTCACTGAACAAAAGATGTAGTACCATCCCCTGTAATGGAGCCTGAGCTATAACAGCTTTATTTTCTTATTCTGTTCTCAGAAGCTGCAGTTATGGAGCAAAGACAAATTCTTATGTTCCATAAACTTAGCAGGTTTTGCAAGAAGTTTTTATTGCCAGCAATTTCAACCTCAATGAATCTCCATAAAAATATGCCAGCAAATATCAATCATCATTTATTTATGTTTATCTCAGTATTCAGTTCCTATGATTTGACTTATGCCACAAATTTTAGATATGCTGCCAAAAGCAATGTTTTGAGTATCCACATATGAGACAGGAAAGCTTCAGAACAGTCTAAAGGAGATTTATGTAGTTTATTTAGATTTTTTTCTGTGCTAAAAAAAAAGTTATCAGTTCATATTCCTGACTAAACTTCAAATTCCATTCTGATGTTTTTCTCATGTCTTTTAGTGAATTATAGAAACAATATCTCATTTGTAAGTAGCACTGGTACATCCTCCCATGTCTTACAGAACTGTTCCTCCTCTTCCTTCTCAAAGGCATTTAGGTTTATGGCCCAAAGCATTGCCATATAGCCCATTCTGGTCCTTCCATGACCACTATACACAGTAGAGCTCTAGTGGTCAAGTATCTTCTCCATATAGTGGACCCATGCTCTGGGGAGCCCTTTGGGTAACAGAATAAAGGAGATGTCGGTGTGGTGTGCTGGCAGGCTGGACCAGCACAGATGTGACAGCGAGGTTTGGGTACATAGAGAGGGGAGCCTGTGACAGATACTGAATGCCAGAGAGCATCCAGGATGAGACACATTGCCCTCACTGTGTGAACAGGGAAGGAACATTTCTCCCCATGGACCGCATCTCTCCCACTCACAGAGGCTTCATACATGTCATTGCCTCAATTGCTTTGGATTTTCACCACTGTCCTTGGTGAATCAGGACCTATTTATGTTACTGTCAAGCTTGGTTTTATAAATATTTATGCGGGTAAGCACTTTTGTTCTTATGCTTGCAATGCTGGGGCCCTCCTCCTGAGAGAAAGTGTTAGTAGTGGAGAAAGCAAAAACCCCTGTTAAAGGGTAAATGTATTACTATATAAAATATAAGTACCTAGTACAATGTTTGATTTGCACTTTCTGACCTGCTCCCTATTGACTGTTATGCTCTTCACCATTTCTGCAATCTGACAGGATTCTGTAGGATAGAAATTCCTCAGTGCTTTTCATTGTAGTTAGCACTAACAAAATATTGAGCTGTCTGCCTTTACCATTGTACGTATTTGAAAGGAGCAAAGAACCAGCGCTCTGAACAGTACTGAAATAACATAAGTTAGGACACACTTTCAGGCTGAGTGTCTTTCATGCAGATATGTGTCCCAGGAATGCAAAACTCACAGTCTTCTTACTTCATGATTAAAATGAAGATTTGTGTTGGCTTCAGTACTTAGTAACAACATCCAGTTGACTGGCAAACACACAAAAAATCACATCAGCATTTTAGATAGAATATAGGGTTTTTTCACCCCTGGCACACTGAGGTTACTTCATAAATACCTTGTGCTTTCTCATTTTCAGATATGGCTATAAAATATTAGTAACCATGATCGTGCCAATCTGCTAACCTTTAGCAGAAGGTTGTTAGCACAGTTTCCTCTTCAGTGAATCTCCCACTCTTTAAGGGTACAAGGAACTTCTAGGGAAAACCAAAGAACCAACTGAGCTTCTAAATTCTAACTCCCTCATGTAAGAAAAGCAAAATAAAGGCCTTAATGGTTTTGAAGTAGCAAATTGACCTATACGCAAATATTGCTGTTAGGGACTAGTGATGTCCTTCATTCTGCTCAAGTGAATCACTCGAGTTGGTCTAAGGGAGTGCACCTGAGCGACCAGCACTTGCCAGCAAGGAGCTGTTCCTCCTCCTCTCACCAAGGATCTCAGTTGATTTGAAGAGACTTGATCAAAAGCATGCACACGGGAACGTGTGAAAGGCAAGTCACAGAAGCTATGCTTGCCTAAATACAGCTTCTCCCAAGGGGCTGAGTACCTTGTCTTTGCCAAAGAGTTTACAGGAAAATCCACCACTCAGTATTTGAAGCATGGGTTCTGCTACATTTAATTCAATTATTGCTCCCGCCTACTTGTGAAGTCAGAAATGTAAAATGCCCTCCTGTAGTGACAAATAAGGACAGAAACAGTAAGCACCTTTCAGATGCCAGGGACACATCCATAAAATTTGGTGTGTCAGGCTTTGGGGTGAGCTTTTAAGTTCAAATATTTAGTCACGTTGTTTACTGTTGTTTTGCTGCCAGTGCTAATAATAGGAAACTAAAAATTACCCTAGTTAGTGGGCATTGCTAAACAAAGAACAGTGCTGATTAAAAGTGTTGCTGGCACCTCGCCTGCTGCATGGTGGAAGCAGCTGAAGTGTTGATTGTTATTTACTGTGTGAAGCCGCGCACCCTGGATGTGAGCCAGTTCCTTTATTTCTGCTTGTTTTCCTCTGAAACTGCCATAGCAAGGAGCGGGGTGGGAAGAGACTTCTGTTCATTACAGTATCTTCCAGTAGGAGGCTCAAAATCTTGTACGTCTTTACTGTGCCATTGGGAAACATTATCTTAACTCTTCTACAGGTGGCTAAACAGAAACAAGAAGTTTTGTGTTTTACCTGATGAGACAAGTCTTTAAAGGAGTTTTTACATGTATTTCACCAATGGGTGTCAATGGAGACTGATGCTATCAAGTCCACTGACTTTCACAATGTTCCTAGAAATGCAGACTGTTGCCACTGAGCTATAAAACGAGTGTACCGCTTCTGTGACAGAAATGATAATGCAACAACCTGAGGTGTTGCCCCTGTGAGCCTTTGGATGAAGTAATTCTACTGTACTTTAGATCAGGGAGGAAAGATGGAAAGGAAGGATGTCCCTTTAGACCCAGTAGTTAGTGCACTCCATTTGGGGATGCCTCCTGCATTCTAGGTCCTCATTCAAAAACTACTTATGCTTTACACCTGGAACCATAAATAGGAAAATTCATAGGAGGGCTTTAGAATAGGGACAAAAGACTCTCTGAGATAACCATCACTAACCATTTCACAAACAACACCTTCCTTCAGCCTCTACAAAGATTAGAGAAAATATTTCTTCACCTCCATTACTAGCTGTCAAGACTCACAAGTATATTCAAGACTAGAGTATATTATTTTACATTCTGATCTATAAGGCTTAATTCTGCAATACTTGAAAACAATAGCAAGCTGGTTTAGGAAGGAATTTTGGCCCTCTTGAAGTCACAAGTCCGATCCAAGGTATACCTTTGGTCACAGTGTGGTTCCAGAATCTTTCTATATGATTGGACAGAAGTAATTTTAAAAAATGTAAACCAAGAACTGTTTCAGTAAAGAAAAGTTGCTGTCAAATCTTTTTTTTATAAACCACTCCTGAGAAAACTAAGATGAGAAACCAAATCAGAAAAAAAAAATCAAGAACTAATTCAGTTTCAATAGGCAGGAGGTTAAATTAATAGCTGTCCCTTTCCTGATAACACAAAAAGCAGAAGTGATAATTGAAATTAAAAACACCAGCGGTTTGCAATGTAATTGAATTGAACACGGGTTATTCACTAGAGAAAAGGAGTGAAAATCCATCAAGCTAGAAATAGGTCATTATAAACATACTCATTCATATGTATAACATATATTGTTGTACGTAGTGGGGTTAATAGTCCACAGATGAAAACAAAATTAATGCTAACCTTAAAATTAAATTTTTCATAAGCATAATTTCAAGCAGCGTAATAAATAAAAATTAAAAAAAACCCATACTACCTTGTATTTTTGACTTTTAAAATTCCTACTCTCTGAGTACCTTTAAGTGTCTTACACATATTAATGTACTGGGACTCTCAACTCTCCTACAAAGTAGGAAAGGCTTAACTAATGTACTAATTAATCTGCATTTTAGCCCAGGAAGCTTTTTTAGAAGAAAAATTGTATAAAATTATTTCTGTGTTTTAAGTACATTTTGTCCTATATTTTGTATGTGTTCTGCTTTAAATAGACATAGCATAATTATGGAGCATGAATTATGCTCAAACAGGGAAAAAAAATCCCTGATTTAGTCAATTTCTGGTTTCTCTGGTATACCCAGACCCACATTAGCTTGAAAATTCTTTGTTTATCAGTACAGTGTTAATAATTCATTAATTAAAATAAATACAGAATAGAATTTAAAATGTCGGGAAAGTTAGCAAAAGATTTTAATTATTTAGGGGAATATGAGAATTGATTTGAGTAAAAAATTCATGTTTCTGAGTTGTTTGAGGAATTATCTTCTCTCTCTGAGAAAATTAACTGATAATTAATTTAACCCAACTGTTAATGGGTAAGTGGCGTGAAGAAAGCAGCAATATTTGTTGGCTAAAGTAGCTTGTAATCTGGCTATTAAACCACTATAAAAGGTTGTAAAACTGGAGGGGCCTCCCCTGTCTAGCAGAAGGAAAGAAATAATACTTTCTTATTTATACTGAGTGTGTTTTACATCTTTAATCTGAGATGTTACGATGTTATGAAGCCTCACTTTTATGGTTGCATCTGCACAGATCACCCCCAAAACAAACACTTTCCCTTTGAGCCTGTTTGGTTGCCACTGCTGATAACCAGGCATCCAATGCACATGTGTTCAAAACTTTCTTTTAGCCAACTCTTCCAACTGCAGCCTGCCTCTGCTCATCTTCCCATCTCTGCACATTTCTTGGTAATTAACAGCAGCTCCTTCAACAGCTTTTCAACAGAAAGGCAGGTAAGGTCTGGACTTGTGCCATTATATCATGGGCCTGGCCAGGCTCCAAAGTGATAGGTCTAAAGGTAGAATAAAAGCAATTGTCATCCTTTGTGAGCAGTTTGAGACACCATCCTGCCAATCATTCTCCCAGTCCTTTGACAAACTGGCTTTTATAGTAGGCAAACAGCAAAGCTCAAGAGGAACACAGAGGTGGGAGAATAATATAAGTGCCCGATCAAAAGAGCCAAAGCAGGTGTCTCTTCTGTAGTCATTGCAATTCTCTCATACATGCATTGATTTCCTGAAAGCTTCCTCAGAGCTCCCATTTGATGTGTTGAGGTGTTGAATGATAAATCTGTACAAAGGAAATTAAATGTTTCTGTCGTTCATCTAGTTTCAAAAAGAGGTATTAAAAAGCAGGAGCCCAAATACTGACAATACAGCAGTCCAGAAGTCGCCAGTTCAAAGAAGCTGTTCAGAGAAATGACTGTTTATTACAAAGACATGTTTTGTTTTTTTTTCTTTTAATCCATAGGAGAAACAACCCCTTGAACTTTTACCAACACCTAATGGACAATACTTTGCTTATAGTTCAATCATTGTGAATTTGTTGCCCTCTTGGGGGGATCTAACTACACTAGGAAAATAGCTGCTCTCCTCTCCCCACATCTTCTGTTATCTCTTCTACAAATATTTAGAGGAAAGGAAAAGAAAAAAAAGAAAAAGAGCATAAATATGTTTGTCTGGGATTTTTTTTTAATCTGTATTAATGAGAAAAGAAAAAGATCTTTTGAACTATCTATTCTCAGGTTAGTTTTCTTAGTCTTAATTTTTAGTGCTTTGTTCAGATACCTTTCAAATATTTCAAAAGAGAGGCTTTCTCTGAATTAGTTTTTTGAGACTGCTTCATAGGTTAGTGCATGCCATCTCTTTTAAGCATATCTTTCAAGATATTTTTCAGACCGCATTTGCTTTTCCTTTAATGACATCAAAACCTTCTTTCCCCCAGAAACCTAATTTTGTTTGTACATCTACTTTGAAGTCCCACTAAAATAATTTCACTTTTATTAGCTGCTGCAGGGTTTTTTCCCTGTTCTTGATGTTTCTCCTACATTGGCCAGTAATGTGATCTGAACTCCAGCAATGCCACCCAGCCCCTTTTCATGAAGATCACTTCAGATGTGTGTTCTGTTTTCTTACTGAAAAAAACCAGTATCAAAAGTGAACCCTGTATTCTAAGAGTACTTTCAGGACATAGTTAATCACACTAGCAATCACTTCAAAATAAATAGGCAATGAAATTATTCCTGATGAATATATCAAGGACAAGTAGATTTATATTTACTACAGAGAAATGAGTTACAAAATTACAAATGTATTTGTTTGCTTAACTTACAATAAATTACAAACTTATTTATTCTCATCCCTATTGGTATTTGGTAAATACATCTTTATTGCTAAATGTATTCCCAAGTAAAATCAATATAACACTGATGAATTGCTCTAGTATATATTGAACTATATAAATGTTTTAAATAAAATAAATCAAATAATTAAATTTCTTAGGGGAAAACATCAGGCCAGATTGAATAGCTTGAGAGAGAAAAGACTGTTGCCATACCTCTAGACCCATCCAGCAGTGAAGCTGAAGAAATATTCCCAGTAAGCACACACACATAGATCACATGTATACATCACATATATACCTATATGCATGGCCAGCCACACAGCTCACAGACAGACACACAGAGCAGTCACACAAACACAGGCAGCACCAACAGCCTCATCCTGCTCCCCTCTGTGGCTGAGCAGGATGGAGGTCCACTAATGAGAATTGTGGACATATACAGTACAGTATGGATCCCTCCAGCAGCTAGGCTCAGACATGTGGCTCAGGTGCCCAGTAGCTGCTCCTGGATACTAGTTTCCCTGGTTGCTGGTACATGGGCATAACAACCCTCAAGGCTGCAGCCCCACTCCAGTTGCTGGTACAGACCATCTCATGCACACACAAAGCTGGCCAGGACTCCCCTGGTCCCCAGTAGCCAACCCCACCATGGTGCTACTCTTAGAGACCCACTCACTCATCCTGGCTTCCAGGTCACATCACCTGCTCACTGGCTCATCCGACCTGATCTCCAATAGCACTCACACCCTCACTCACACCCTCACACGCGCTCCAGTCGCTGCACCAGGGACACACGGGCCCTCCAGCCCATGGTCTGACCCCAGCTGCTGCACTCACACCCCCATACACACCACTGCACATGCAGAATGGAAAGCCACCACCCAGGGAAGAGCTGGAAAGGAGCTTAATAAGAAGACAGAACTGACTGCCCTGATCAGGCATCCAGCATGGCCAGCCAAGCAAACTGACCAGCCAACAATATATATGTGACAGGGACCTTTTATCCCCTCACCCCTCTATTTTCCCCCACTTGTTCCTCCCCAAATCACCTCAATTCCTCCCTTTTCCCACCTTTTGTTGCCCTCTAAACATCCCATAATAAGTCCTGTGCAGTCCCAAATTGCTCTTCCCCTAGATCCCATAATGTGTCCCCTACCCTGGGGCAGCAACCCCCTTCAGTAATAGAATTCACTCATCTTGATGCCCTGACACTGGGGCTGAGGGTCTCCTGGGACATCTCCAGGAGGGGCCAGGACAGTGTAACCCTTCCTCTCTGTCCTTAATTTGGGTTCCCATTTACCTTTGTCTCCCTGTGCTCCTCTGGGCTTGTGGAGCTGAGCCTTTGATGGGCTGATGGCTGCTGGGGTGTCCTGGGGACAACCAGGGCAGGGCATTAGCTGGGCTCCCCAGCCCACCATCACCTCTTTGTGCTCCTCTGTGGGTGTGCAGACAAGCTTTTACCACATAACCTAACAAAATCCAGCATACAGCCAGGAGCAGTATGCTTATAAAATATAAACAGTTTTATTAAGTACAAATAAAATATAAACAAGTTTAGTCTAGAAGTGTATTAGCTGGTGTTTTTGTTTTCTACTCTGCTTGAAGTACATTCAGTGGTCTGCAGACACAACTAAATCATTTTATAATGTGCCAGCTGGAAATTAGCTAAATTTCAAAGCCGTAAGGCACAGTAAAACTATGAAAAGCCAATTTCTGCATTGGTCTTAGAGGAATAAGGTGCAGCAGACATTGAATTCTCTTCTTCCTGTGCCTATGAAATTTTTTGACAAATTTAGTGTATAAACTTCTCCTAACATTTTGCATGTGTAGGTCCATATCAGGACATTAGCCACTACCATTAATTATTTGCAATTAAATAAATCACCTAGTCAAACTTGTTTTCATCAATAGCATACGTACTTACTTACATCATCTTTGAATAGTTTTTGTTAATGTCCAAATAAGTAATTTTTCAATATTGCTTCTTTTTGCCAAATTAAAATCCCTTCATTATGCCCCGCAAGCACTGCAGTTTATGAGTGAGCACAGGGTTTTCCTCTTTGCCATGAGAATTTGCCATATCAATGTGACACGATGCTATTGCTTACAGTCCCTCATGCTGGCAGTCCTGAATTGCACCTGGGTTTTCTTCAGGAAAGGGTTGTCTCCCTGCATACTTTCTCTCGCTTATGCTACAGAAACAGCACAAGGCAAGATTTGACACAAAGCGAGAATGTAGAAGAATATTAGGAAATATGTTCTTTCATGCTTTTCACAGAATGTCCTAGCTCTTAAAAGTGAGCTGCGACTTTGGATCTGTCTGACTGAAAATTTGCATCTATATGATGCCTTCTTGGTTTGATCTTGGATTGTATGTCTGACAAATGGGGTAATATCGGGTGATAACCTGACTAAAGGTTATCTGTGCAGGAACTTCAGAAAGGGAAGAAAGAGTAGGATCTGGAAAAGATTTTGAGATGTTGGAATTCAGAGGGGGTTTGATAGACCTGTTCTTCCAAGGACAAGGAAACAGAGCCTGTGAAATAGAGCTTGGTGCCCTGTTGCAAGGGTAAAGAGAAGAAAAGAGACAGGCAGAAGTAAGGCAGCAGCCCAGAGGAATTGGGAAGAGGCTCAGGGCGCTGGGGAGAGCTCTTCCTGCGGAGTGGAGGGAAAGGAGCACAGAAATTAGCAGGAACAAGTTCAGTCCTTTGGCAGAACCGAGCAGGTCCAGAGGAGCACAATGGACTGGTGAATCTGGGAGAAAGATCCTGGGTTACCCTGTGTTGGAGGCAAACTGGGATATTACATTAAACAGCAGGCACTCAAAGGAGCCATTTGAAACAAGCTGTTGTGGATTTGCAGCTGTAGGAAGGAAAATGAAACACCTCAGAAATCTTGAGATTGAATTTTCCATCTCCATGCCACTGTTGCTCTTTGGCTTTTATGTTACTTCCAGGTTTGGTTTTTTTTCTGCAGTTTTAACTTGCAGTATAACTTTCCCACCCCTGCTCAGCCAATTATCCCTTCTAAACACGAGATATATGTATTTTTAATGACCCAGCAGCTGAATCATAACAGCACTTAGAATCATATTCATCATTTTGAGAAACCCAAACAATTTTTTAATGTGACGCTGCTGGTTTGAGAGAACTTCTTCTGTTCACCTTTGATGCTCCCACTATCACCCTTCTGCTTTTGTAACTGCTTACCCTCCTGACTGCAGTCAGCCTATGGCTATAAGGCCATTACCTGAACAGCAATGCTGGGAAGACAGAACACTGTGAATTGGCACTGAAGTGAACTGGCAAAACGTATAGAGGCTATTGAGGGTCAGAGATCTTGATTTAGCTTTCAAAAGTGGCAGTTGGTAACATTTATAAGCCTAGTTGGGTTTGGATCTAGCCTCATATCTATGTGACAAATACCTGCTTGGCTCAGCTGCTTCAGTACAACCCTGATCAACACTGTTCTGGCAAAAGTCTTTTGGGTGGATGTTACGGTGTTGATACCAATGTGTCAGACGTTGTGTCAGGGCACAAAGGGGCACTTTCAGAGTGGGATTTATCTGGTTTTCTCCTTCTTCCAAGGCATAGTGAGATCATGTTATACACATTTCACCAAAGTCTGTGCCTTTTCCATCCTCGGATGGACTGTTTGTACCTTAGTTTCTTATGTGTGCTACTTTTGATACGCGTTTTATTTTGGAGGAAGCTCAAGATAGGAGTAATTTATGAACTGACTATCACTGTGCTTGTTCTAGATAATTTATATAGTGATCAAATACTTTAGCGAGTGAATTTTCAGATCATCTGAATTCTCTTGTGGTTAAATTTTCTAGAAGCCTAGAAAAAACACTGTACATTTCAGGTATAAAGTTTGCTGATATAACACATTAGCATAGCCATGCTGAAAAATGGTTCTATCTGATAAAACATTGACTAATGGTTTGCTGATAATTTTGCTGAGCAATTTTACTATATATCCACTCATGTCTTGCCATGGGAGGTATATATAGGCTAAATACACATCAATGTGCACTGATTAAATACCAAATACGTGGGGGGCAGGGGGTGTAATCCAAACCCACTAACTGTATTTCTTAGTAGGAGAAATTAATTTGGTATTTCAACTCATGAGAATTGTATAATTACCATTTGGTTCAGTTTTCTGCAAATATGAAAGTCACAAGAAGGCCTGCGTTTCAATCACATGCATCAGAACAAACATAGATGAGATTCACAGCTGAGATTAATAGGTATAGCAAATTTAAACCATCTTATGTATGCAGCTTTGGAAGTAGGGAGTGCATAAAATTAAAAGTTAATTTTCATAAACCTTCAAAGCATTAAAGACTGGAAAACCCACAAGCTTCAGAACCTATTGTCTTAAGTCTCTAACCCACACCCTTCTGTCCTGATCCATATGTTCCTGTTCATAATAGTAAATATCAAGGTCACTTATCAAACAAAGCCTCTCATCTCATCCCTTAGAAAAGCTCTGCCACATACACAGACATCTTTTCAAGGCTGGAGCACAAATCTTACGAGGAGCAGCTGAGGGAACTGGGGTTGTTCAGTCTGGAGAAGAGGAGGCTGAGGGGAGACCTTATCACCCTCTACAACTAGCTGGATGGAGGTTGTAGTGAGGTGCGTGTTGGTCTTCTCTCCCAGGTAACAGGTGATAAGACGAGAGGAAATGGCCTCAAGTTGCATCAGGGGAGGTTTAGATTGGATATTGGGAAAAATTTCTTGTGTGGTCAAACACTGAAACAGGCTGCCCAGAGAGGTGGTAGAGTCACCATCCCTGGAGGTGTTCAAAAAACATATAGAAGTGGCATTTCAGGATATGGTTTAGTAGGCATGGTGGGGTTGGACTGATGGTTGGACTTGATGATCTTGGAGGTCTTTTCCAACCTTAATGATTCTATGAATCTATGATTCTGTAACAGCACAAATTTTCACTGAAATTAAGGGCTGTCTCAAGCACCATGCTTCAGGGTACCAAGAAGAGTGAGAAAGTTCTTCCTAGTGTCCAATGTGAGCTCACAAACCTCAGACTGTTGCCACTGAACTTTGTTAAATTGTCTGCCCCTGATAAGAGTTTGGTTTCTTTATCTCTGTTGCTGCCCCTCAGGTGGGCTGCTATCCTTAACAGTGGCCTAGACTAAGCAAGCCCAACTCTCTTAGTCTCTCCTCGTTTTCCATGTCCTTTCATCACTAGTAGTCTTCTTGGCATTCTGCTGAACCCTCTTCAGTTTCTCCACATCCCTGGGAGGGCCCCAAGACTGTACTCCTTACTGTCCCAAGCAGAGAGAATAACTCCCGCAGACTGCTGGCTTTGGCTCAGTAGGTGGTTTATCTTATTTGCAGTAAGAATTCTTTTTTTGGCTCATACTCAGCTTGACATCCACTGTAACCCCACGTCCTTTTCGGCAGCGCTGCCATTCAACCAGTCACTTCATAGCTAGTACTGGGGCAAGGGATGTTTTCTTCCCAGATGCAGAACATTGCAATTCTTGTTGAGCTTCATGAGGTGTCTATTGGCCCAGATTTTGTTATTAATTTGGCCAAGATGATGTTATCAAATTAAGGCCAATTGTTAAATTCTTATGCTGTTTTGATCAAAGCCCTGTTATGCTCAAATGAAAAATTAGGAACTGGACTGGGCTATGAAAAGCCACTGTGGGTTTAGAATGTGGGATTGTTGGTAGAAGTGTATACATTAAAGTATACACATGCTATTTCAAAATTATGTATGTGTTCTTCCATTCAGTTTTGTGCTTATGGAAAATTTAAGTTTTCAGTCACAATAGAAGTACGTGCAAAACCAGAAAATATTGTTAGTCAGAGATAATTAAGTCAATGGACATGAACATGCATCTAAAATGAAGCACAACAAACACTGACAGCAAATAAAGCATGGGGATGGAGAACCTGTCATGCAAAAGCCCATAATTAAAATATATTTAAAATTGCCAAAGCTCCTAATACAGCTTAATCCCTCACACAAAATTGTTCATTATACAGACAAAAGTCTGAGCTTTGAGTTTGTTTCTCCTTCATCCTCTTTCCTACATTGCACTATTTCTCCTTTTTTTTTGTGTCTTTTTGGTTTTGCCTCTTGTCTAAAAAGGGTGTTGATTAGGTAGTAAAGAAGAATCCATCTATTGCAGTATTCTTAGAAATACTGAAAAAAAGACAGCTTAGACAGCATGAAACTTGTAAATAATTTACAGGTTTTGCAGTGGGTCATAAGACCATGTGCTGGAGGTGTAATTTCCCAGCAGTAAAATTGCAGGCAAGAGAGACAGAATGATATTTATTATTCTCTGTCTCTTCTTTCTGTTGGCTTATCTTATTTTCTCTTTAAAGGAGAGAGGAACGGACTCAGGAAAAACAGTTCAAGATTAACTTTTCCTCCTTTTTATTCTCCAGAAGGAAAATATAATACATCATTGATGCAATTTTAAAAGACTGTCAAACAGAAATTTACTGTAACAAAACAAATGACATACAGCTGGAGGAAAAAAGAATATAGGAAATGGTTTAAATAAGCCTCACATTTTTCTTTCAAACTATTTCATTATTTTTATTTCTTTTATAAGAGTTTAATGAAAGGTTAGAAAATTTTTTTTTTAATTACAGTTGGTAGAATGGAAGAAGTCAGCAATAACTTGACATAAAGCCATGGGGCATAGTTAACAATTAGGAGAAATCTCCTGATAAACACAACAAAGCCAGATTTATGAGTCAAGAAAAGACCAGACTTGGAGGTAAATGGTGTTGGCTACATACGTATTTAGATTAAAATTATTTAAGAACAGAAGTGTTCACAGTCTTGTCTCAGAGGAAAAATCCAAACTAAAGAAAGAAAAGTTTCAACTAAATATTTCTGATAAGAGTAATTGGCCAGCATCACAGATTTTTAGTGAATGTCCTTAAGATACCATTACTACAGATCAAGGATGGAAAAGGTAAGGTGTTACTGGCAATGTTATAGTAAAGAGCAGAGGAAAATACGTAGGGTCAACCTAGATAAACTCAAGAGCTAATTCCTAGCTCTACTAATATGCAATTCTGTGAAAGTGGCTTGCCTTTTCAAGCCATGTTTCTTCCAAACACTGTGGCAAAACTGGAGTTCATTAAGTGATAGAACAAAGTACTACCCTCAGATGAGGTATGAAGATCGTATATTTCTCTAAAAAAAGGCTGCTAACTTATTTTGAACTAACAAAGGATAAGTCAGGCAATTTTTTCCAGAGTATATTTAATTCTCCCCTAACATCGTAACATTTAAATGCAGTCAGGAAATGGGAGTCTTGTTCTTCCCAGCTTCCGACTAAGGACTGACACAGTTGGAGTTGCTGGCCTTTCCTGTAAAAGAAGGGAGAGCACTCTTTGCAAAATGGGCATATTTTGAAAGTGTCTCTCATCCAAGGAAAAGGTAGAAAAATTGCTTTACATGTTAATCAGCCATAGAGTTAGATGAACTGAAACGCACATTTTGTCATTCATTATTTATTAAGCTTCTCAGAAAAATAAAAGCAAAATCTGAGTTGTACAAATTCAACATACAGGTTTTCTTTTTAGTTCACTCAAAATGTGCCTGGCTTTTTGTCTGAAAAGAAATTACCTGCAGAACAGAAAGATGCCACGGCTTCTTTTTCTAAAATCTAAAATACTGCATTGTCCTTTCACACTCCCAGCCATCTCAGGGAGGGGTTGTATTATTGTTCCTTGAGCAGGTCTGGGAATGATGTAGAGTATATACTGATGTATGCTTGGAAGAGGATCTTATGAAATACATTTGTTACATTTTCCACATCGAATAACTATATTGTTATATCAGTGAGTATCTGAACACTCCACTGAGGTTTTCTTTATTGCACTTCAAATATAAGTAAAAATACTGCTCTTTTGCATACATTTATACAACTCCAAAAGGCTTCACAAAAAAAGACAATCAGTGTAGTAAACCTGTTGGGGACTACAGAGAAACTAGACCATCTGACTACAGTCTTTTGGGGAAGCTGGTAAAGCAGAGAGATGTTTTAGAATGCCCTCACACCCAAATACGTGACAGGCAGGGAGATGCCACCGCAATTAACGGGTTGCTCCTTACCTGACGAAGGGTAGAGATGCCAGATGCATTTCACATTTCCCCCCATTACCCAAGGGCTTTGGTTTGAAAGGTGGTGTGGCCCAGCAGTCAGTATATATCTGGTCTCACTGAGACCTGTGCTCTAATCCTGCCCCCATCAGTGACAGCCTCCATGGCCAGGAACAAGTCATTTCCCACTTCTGTCTCCATGACTGCTCTGTGTCTGTCTGTTCTGATCAGACAGACATGTTTCCTACTATGTGTTTGCACGTGCTTAGTTATGGTGAAGGGCTGATTTGGGCTGAGGATAAGTGACGTAAATCAATCTTAGATCTACAGATCTGACGTGTTTTTCAGGCAACACATTAATCTCTCAATTAGCAAGATTACACTATTTGTTTCTTAGCAGGAGCTGTCAGAACTATGAGTATCTCAGTGTTCCTTCTTTGATCTAATAGAAATATCATTTGCTCTCATAAGAAAAGCTGTTATTACACTGGTAAAAGTTGTTATACTGTTCTTTACCTTCATTTAAAGCTATTTCCTTTCCCCAGTTTGGGACTAGGAGCACATAAGTTTGAGCCATCAGTCCAAATAGCATAGCAATGGACAAAAATAAATAGCTGAACCTTAATACGCAATTTGTCTTCTCTTGCTTACCTTTGTTTCTAGAAATACTTTCCTCTTAAAGAACTTGCCAGGCTTTTTTCACTCTATGTTAAAGAAGGAATTAAGGCAAAAAGGAATGAAGTGCATTTTCTGAAGTCATCTGCTCAGTCTGGCAAATTCAGGACTAGAAGTCAGCTGTTTGGTCTTTGATTTTTATGCATGACTTAGTAAAAAATGCAGCATTCCTTCTGCTTTTCCTTCCTCTCTACATAAGTCATTTTTGTAAAGTCACCATTCTAATCCTCTTTTTTCTTCTTCACTTCCTTTCATTTTCTCTGTAATCATTCTTCTCTGACACTTTCTGCTTATTCTTTCTTACATATTTCAGTTTATGAATGAGATCTAAAGAGGCAGAAGGATATGCAAGGTTTGAATAAGATCTTTTGTGACAGGCTCTTTCAAATTCATTGAATATATCTCTTTAGGTAGAATATGACTGCACGTTGTGTCAGTAATACCTGACTGCAAATGCAGTTTACATTCCTGTGTGGTTTCTATGCCGCGCAAGTGCTGCTTGCGGCTGCAGGAGCGACCACCCACGGCCCACAGCCACACCGACAGCTCCACGCACGGCAGCAGAGCGGTTGCTGCTCACATCTGTCACTCAGGCCTCACGACTGAAGTTGAGACATATGGCACAGAAGAAACTTTTGTCCCATGGGAACTCTTTAGGAAGATCCTTCAAAACCACACACATTTAATGCAATAATACTTGGTTGAAAGTGCAAAATCAGATTCTTGCAGCATGTTAAACTCAGTCACATACATGTTCTGTACAGCCTCATGAACACATGACTTGACTCAACCAGTTTGGATGCTATTCATTTCTTGTCTTTCACTTTTTTCAGGTTTTTTTTTTGTTGTCAATGAAGAAACCTTCAAAGAGATTTACTCTCAGTTCTTTCCACAGGGAGGTGAGTACTTGGCAGATGTAATTAGTACTACAGCGTACAGAGTTATGTTTGTTAGTTCCTAAGTCTGACGAAACAGCCTGTTGTTCAAATTAACAAGACTGTTGTCTCAAGCTCTGTCTGAACTCATGGGGTATTTCCTTGATGGCCGGACACATTTTAAAGTATATATTTCTGAACGAAATGCAGTGATGTCTACGAGAAGTCAGTCTTCTATTATGAAGTTACTACCGGTGTCTGGGTACTTTTGAAAACCAGGTCTCTCTGAGTAGGCTATTTCTTTTCAAACTTTCTACTCTCTTTTATTCCACAAAACTTTTCACAGTAGGAACGAAAACTGTAGGAGGCACTACAGGTACCCTCTAATATCAACAGCAGAACCCCCTTGACTTCTGTGGGGCTTCTTTACTTAAATGAGGGCTTTTTTTGCTAACCTTACTTTCAATTAGCTAATTTCCAGGGGTTTCATTAATTTCTTTATCTTCATTATCTTTTAGTGCAATGAAGGTAATACAAAAATGTATAACTTTTTTTGCCTTGAACCTTGGATTTTATTTTAATTTTAATTGTTTTCCTTTCTTTTCTTCCTCTTGCTTTTACCATTCAATCCTCCCTCTTCATATTCTCCTACAGTTCTTCAATCCTGCCTCTTCATCTTCTCCCACAGCTATTGAGATTTGCATGTTTCCCTGGGACTGTTCATAGTTCTTTCTTTTCACTTGTATTAAAAAAAAAAAAAAAAACACTTAATTGGTAGGAACAAAACATCTCCCAGTTAGTTTTATTTTGAATAAAGACCGAGAAGGTAAAGAGCAGCATTCAGTGTGGATTACCATCGCTGAAATCCTTAACAAGTAGGCACACTCAGTCGGGAAGAACAAAAGGCAAAAGGGGTTGACCTGCCTACTGATTATTTCTTTATCTAAGCTTTTAAACTGGGCTAACAATTACAGTTTCAGATATTATATTTTTTAGTTACCCTGGCTAGTGAAAATAATTCTCTGCATGTGATTTACTATACCTTTATTACACTTAAAATAATAATAAAAAAGTTATGATATTTCCTATTGTTATACTCAAAATTGTTTATGGGCAAAGAGAAAGCACACTTTTTATACAAGTAAAGCTAAAATGTATTGTTAGAATAAATGTAATCTTAAAAGCCTAATCCTTATTAGTCCAGACCTAATTGTTACAGAAAGGAAAGAATATTAAAGTAGTTAAAAATTATAGATACTCAGTTCTTAGTTTCTGCCCCTTTTTCTGGTGTTAATGCTCACCCTTCTGCTGCTCCTTTGGGCCTTTAGGACAGTGGCATCATTTGGGGGAGGAGGTGAGGACTGCCGTGGACTGTTGGCTTCTGGAGTCCTTCCCCGGGAGGAAAAGGATGTTCATGTTGGTGCTTTCTTCTTCCTCGCTCTAGGATTCAGCTGGGGTCACTTCTACATTTGCTAACACATTATTACACCTTTCTTTTTCTCCATTGGTTTGCAGTTCCACATTACATCCAAATTTATTGTAGGTGGTACCTTTTACATGCGTTAGATGCTATCTCTTTGTTCTCTTTGCTACCCCTAAAACCATTTTTGTCCAGCTCCACACCTGCATTTCTTTAACTGACCATGGGTGAGTTGTTTATAGCATGGGGTCTCCAGTGCCAGCCTGTGCCCCATTCCCTTCCATCCCACACCTGCTCTCCTCTGCGCTGCATCCCGTCTCTCTGCTGCTCAAGACTTCTGCCAGCATATAAGGCAAAAATTTCTTCTCTCCACTGCATCATTATGTTAGACGCATAAATATCTATTTCTACATAGAATAACTGCTTGTTTCTGCTACCTGTATAAAGCTGTAGCTGCACCATGAAAGTAAAACCAGTCAGCCTTAGAAACTTGGTCAGTTCAGGAGACTGCTGTTGCAGCTCAACCAAGGGAGAAAAGGTGCAAGCTGGCCAGCCTCCGTCCTGGGGTGAGCTCCCTATAAAACCTGTGGTTTCTTAGTAGTAATGGCATTTCTGCCTTGCAGGGGCACATGGTTACACTATTCACTGCAATTTCAACAACGCCATTACTCCGTCTGTAACAAGGCAGCTACATTTTTCTGAGAAAAAAAAAATGAAAAAATAAATGCTTTCTTTCTTGCTTCTTTTAACTTTAGTGAAATACAGTAAAAAGTTAGATTTTTAGCAGGGTAGAAAAGTATCGAATCCATATAATTTACTTATCAGTAACAGATGCTGTTCTGTACTAGTAACAGCATTTTTAGCTTTCTCAAGAAAGCCATTTCAGAGATCTCAGCAAATAGCACCGAGAAGTGACCATCAGAAGCTATCCCTTTCCTCTCCCCATCCTCCATGGCCTCCACACAGCAGTGGGCAGCCTTAGTGGTACTTGAAGACAGCACAAACAAATGAGAAAGCTTTATGTAGTTTTCCTCCAAATTTCAGGAAAAATATTCAGGGCAAACTGCAGAATAGCTGAATCTCCTTAGAAAAGTAACAGCTCACATCAGTAATCCTTTAATTTCTGTGGACCCACTGAGACTTGAACTGTTTTGTGTAGGTTTTGTGCTGTTTTGTAGGTGCCTGTGTTGACACTTGCCAGGTATGGGAGCCAAAGTCTATTCTTTGTTCCTCACGTTAGCCAAGGTGTCTTCAAAGCCCAATTAATTGTCTGTATTTACATATTCCTGTATGTTAACAACAGGGTGAGATCATCATATATAAGTGTCCAGTCAAGCAGCTGGAAACTTAAATCTTTGAATGTATTGCCAAAATGTTGTGTGCAGCTGAGGCCTTTACATTTCAGTTGCACAAATACATATTGGGTTTATATTTTTCTGAATATTAAAGAGGAAAAAAAAAAGGTTGAAAGTTGTCCTCAAATTAAAACGTGTCATCCATGTAGATCTGTGCCCCAGTTGTCTATGTAATGCAAAACCAGATACAGCATGACGTATCATTGTAACAATGCCTATCTGAGCAAACAGAATGATGTGGTGTAAGAATTTAAGTTGCAGGGTGACCAAGCAACCACGAAAAAGTCATTTTCCAATGTCATCCAGCAAATTACTTCAACAAGCGACTTTCAAGACCATCCAGGATAAGGGATAGGAGGAGAAGAAAGAGGATAAGGGAGCCACAGTGAGAGGAACAAAGGAGATGACACAGGATTGCAGTAAAATTGATATATTTTAAAAGGCAGAAGTCCCTTTGTAAAAAGGTTTCCATGCCAGAAAGGCACTCCAGTAGCTTCTTTTTAGAAATACAGGTGAATGAATAGGCCCCCTGCATTCATGCAATGGATCATCTGAAATATAACTTGGGATTTGTTCTTCAGCCAGGCAGGTTGTAGATAAGAATCCAGACACTGAATCATTATTACACTCCTCCTCAGTTATGAACAGAACAGATTATGTTCACGGTTTGATAAGGCGTGCTCTCAGATGTATAATGACTACCATCTTTTGTCTCTGATTTTTAAAAAGCTTTAATGGTGTATTTCAAAGGAATTTTGATTTAATATCTGTCCCTGTCTCAACCTGTCAAAATATCAATTTAGCCTACTAGTTATGATATCAAATCTCTGAAAAGAAAACATATTTTATTTAAAATATTAAGCTTTAGTTTAATGTGATTAATGTTCCAGATTTAGGCGGGTGGGGGCAGGGAGGAATCAGATTCAGTAGCTCTATTAAAAGGTACTAGTGTACCTCATCCTGCAGGTCTTTTAAGGCAAAATTTCAGACTAGAATTGAACAACCAACTCTGAGAAAGACCACTGATTTTTTTTTTTTTTTTTTCCAGACGGGGGTTACTAGAAAGAAAAGATTCTTCACCTAGAGAATTTTTTTTTCTTATATCATCATGCAAAAAGAGTAGCCTATTGTATCATGTATGGGCAACAAACAATAAAAACCTTTCTGTTAACCTTTGTGTTTTCTGTAAATCTACAGAAAATAATAAGGAATATTTCACATGGTTTTAAGAAATGAATGCCAAGAGAATGGGAAGCTATTTAAAATTCAGTTTACAGTAATTATACCTCTATAAGATGTTTTTTCCCTGAAGATGGTTTGCATGGTATAGTCTGTTGCACAACAGAAGTCTCAGTAGACTATAGTAAATATTATTATTAAAATCCTAAATATAAACCGAAGTCAACAAACTTACATATTTGAGTTAAAATGGGCATTTGTCTGCTAGGCCATGCTTAAGCAATTACAGTGGTGACTGGATACATGAATGAATGTATGAATGTCTCAACAGTGGTGGTTTTTTTTTTAATTCTCTGAAAATGCATTAACAGGCATAAGGCTTAAACGTTGCAGTTTTTTCTTGTTACAATTATTTCACATCATATGAAGTTAACACATTGAAGTAAGACCAGAGAGTTTTCTTACTAATATCAGGTCTGAATCTGTGAAGTACAAAGCTTTGATTTTTGGTATATTTTGGGTTTTGGGGTCAAGGTGGCATTTCAGGTGAGTGACCCAAGACTATCACTCAGTTTAATTCAAAACAATATTTTGGGCTGTGACAAGTAAAGGTTTTCAGGATTAATATGAAAGGTAAAATGGCTTACGGCCAAGAAATCAGGAAAAGACATCTCAGCACTGATGATGTTTTTCCGTGACGGGGGTGTGGGGGGGGTGTTGCCCTGCAAGGGGGACACAAATTTCATATCACTTCTCACTTTACTAAAAGTTTGTGAGGTTGATGTTAATTAACCGAAAAATAATGTAAATACATGAAGTAGCTAGAGTAAAGCAATGAGTATTAAAAGTAAACAATACCTCAGCCTACATTAATTTGCATGGTTTTGAGGGAGGGAAAAGACAGGGAGGAAAGCTGGCTTCCCAGAACCCCAGCAGCTTGTACCTCACATCAACAGGGCAGCCTCTGGAGAAGCTTTCTCTCTGCAATATATTACCCCTGGAGCGGGTTGTGCCTCTCAGAAGGCATTCAGTGGAAATGGAAAGATGGATCTTTACAAAAACTTAAGGAGGCTTGACAGGTTTATATTCATGCTGTCTTGCATATCTAAAATGAGTCGATATGCACAAGTCAGTAGCTTTGAAAAGTGTGCAAATAATTAGTGAAGGGATCATTTGTTTAAGGTCGTCTTTCAGAGTCTTACTCCAGTTAGTCCAGCCCGTTCTCCCAAGGTTTTCAAGCGCCTACCTCTCCTAAGCAGCAAACCAGCTGTGAGCATCTGCCTCTCTGGGCAGGATTTGGTCTCACCTGTGGGTGAGCACAGGACCCCGTGCAGCAGCAGCTTTCTGACAAGATCATATTCAACCTGGGTAGCAGGCCTGTCCTCAGAGTAAAAATGCTCTGCCAATGCACAGATGGTAGTGTCTGCTTCCCTCGTGTAAAGTGAACAAATGAACGCATTTTTCTTCTTTAACATATGAGATAGATCCCCTGTCGTGGCCATTTAACTGATAAAGTCACATTCCAATTAACACAGGTTGTTTCAGAGTACAATAACATGACTTCTTTGCTATTCATTCAGATATCAGTGATTAGTAGAAATGGGAATGAAAATGAATAAAGGTATTCTAGACTAGAATTTTAGATTTTCTGTTCCTAACAGTGTAGCTACCCACATACACGCACTTAGAATTTATCCCTTCTCCCCTGCCAAAAAAATAAGTTTAAACTGAATTTAAATTTGATAGTCTTGCTATCAAATTTTAGTACGAAAATATATCTTGGTATCAAATTTTTTCATGGAATGAAATTAAATAAAATAAGATGTGCTTGCTATGAATTATTTTTACTGTTTTAAATTGCAGATTCCACAACTTATGCACATTTTCTGTTTAATGCATTTGACACTGATCACAATGGATCTGTAAGTTTTGAGGTAAGTGGTGCTGTTATTTCTTTCTCTGCAACTGAATATTTTGCCATTCCTTGTAATTAAGTCCTGTTTGGTGGTTTTTATTATCTGGCTCACATTATGAAAATTTAGCTTATGCAACTCAAGTTTCAAGTTTTTCCAATTTATTAACAAAAGTCATTATTACTATTTTAGAATTATGTATCCAAAAAGGCTAACTCAGACTGTGCTGCTATGTGATATTTTTATAAATCTGTTCATTTAAAAGGTAATCCAATTTATAAACAATTTACATAAAATAATTCTCATCTTCCTCCCTGCTTCTGCAAGGTGAGAAGGACTCTGAGCTACAGCTAATGTTATGGGGATGACTCAGCCAAAATAGGATTGCTCACAGGCTTTATTAGTTTCCAGGAGAAGGCTCTACAAAAAAGGCTTTAAAGCAAATGTATTTAAAAGCACAAGAGTTTGAAATTCATCCTTCCTCCATTTAACTGTCCAGCCTGCTTTCAAAATTCTGCCTTTCCCTGCTAAGGCCGATGTCATTGCCTGAAAAGGCTGATACCGTCAATGTAGTAACACAGTAAAAAGGGCAACTCACTGCAATAGTTTAGATGAAAACAGGGTGTACAAAATACGGTGAAGGAGCCATTATTTTAAGCTATAGAATTTAAAAAAAAAGTTCACTTGCAAAAGGATATGTTTGCTTTGTCATGTTTTGCTGTGTTTTGTTTTATTTGTAATGGACAAATGATATCCTTACAACCTGAGATGGGACTGCGATAAATACACCCACTTTAAATTTGTTTAAATGTCCCATAAATGTTTTAACGATTCACTTGAATGAATGATGCTGTGAGGTCTGATAGAAGTTTTTTGAAAGCATTTTCATTGCTTTATTATTGATGTAATATGGAAGGAGCAGCTTCGCCAAGCAGGTGCACTGTGATCAGAAGTCTATACGTCAACTGGGTCTATAACCAGATCATTTTGTGGGGATTACTTGCCTGTATGTAAAAAAAACCATGAACCCCATCTACCTTTTTTCAGGCAGCTGAAATCAATGGTGTCCATGTGAAACTAGAAGCAGGACTGGAGGTTTTATTTACATCATCTCTACATGGGCTAATTCTATCAGGAATCCTTCTGGTCAAATCAGCAACAGCAGAAGCAATGAGAGAAAAATGTTTAGCCTCAGTATTTGAGAAGTACTTCTGCTGTTGTCATTAAGAATAATGAGAACAAAATAAGCTTTTTATCTTTCCTGGACAATTTGTTGACATTTGCATCTCAGGCAGAAAGCCTTAAGAAATGCAGTAAGATACAAAGCCCTTTTTAAAGGGTTTGAATATCTCAAAGTGCAGGTCTGTGTACCAAAAAGGGTTTGGAATAAAATAAATCAGGAAAATAAAAGAAGCAGTGGGTTTTTTTCCTTGCAAAACCAGACATTTCCAATTTACTTTTGGTCAATATCAACTCAGACAGTGATCTACACTTCAATATTATTTGCACTAATTGTGAATCCAGCATAAATCTGCTGCTGTCAGAAGATTCTTCCTTCTGTGTCCTTGTACCATGTAGCAGCACCATACTTACAAACTCTATGATAGCCATAAGCCTTATGTTAAAAATGTTTAGGTTTTTTTTCTAATGATGTGAAAGTAGATATTATGAAGTCTGAAAAATACAATCATGTCATTTTTTCTTGTTCCTTTTTGTCCTAGATGCAATTACGCCATATTCTTTCTATGCCAATCCGCACTCTAACTTCCTAGTTTCCATTATCAAAAAAACAGCACAAAAGATGGAGAAAAAGGGGGTGATTTAAAAATTTGGAGAGTAAATAATCATTAATCCCAGCTTACTTTCTATATCAAAGTGTAGGAGTTAATACAATTTAATATAATGATCTATGATGAAAACCACTTTTGGCACTCTTCTGTGTAAAAAGGATATGAAAATCTGAAATGGTGCTGAAAGAATGTAGGTAAGAATGGTATTTTTTGAGTGTTGCACTCTCCTTTTTCTAATGAAGCTGTGATAGCTGGAGTTGTGGGGAAGAAGAAAGAGGGAATTTGTTCCAGCTTTTTGCTCTTTTTTCCTCACATTTTCAACCATCCACAATGAAGTGTTAGACTTTAGCACAACTTAAACACAGTGTATCCTCTTTGGTAAGAGTCAGGTTCTCCAGCTGAAGTGTTTTACTTGGCATAAATGCAAACTCCCGGATAAATGCAAAAACAAACTAGCTGCTTGAACCTATCACCCCTTATCCCCTGACTGTATCAATTTTGAGATTAAATTCCTTCATTAGTTATGCCAACTAGTTTTGCTTTAATATGAGGGGCAACCAGAGTTTCAGAAAACCTAGTGACCCAGCTATTGAAGGGCTCTTTTGGCATATGAGTGAACAGAAGTTCTTTTTTCCATCAGACAGGCAGATGTGACAGCAAGGTTTCCACTTGCTGCATGAATATTGTAACTGAACCAAAATGAAGATCTGAGCCTCAAGGCTATTTACAGAGTCAGGAAAATTGAGGCTAATTAACTTCAGACACATAGTCAAAGGTAAAGCACATTGCACCCGCATGCACATATCCAAATCAGTATCCTTAGCTTGTTGTAGAAGAATACTAAAGCTATTATAAATGGGATCTTGATGAGAGGAAAGTCACTCAGTAATCCCACCAATTCTCAGTGTCTTAAAGTCTAAAGCTGTACCGAAACGCAACTGAGATTTTTAAAGCTTTTTGTCATTTTTAATCAAAAACAAACTTGTCTTTGTTTCTCAAAAACATTATTAATAATTCTTAGCAAGTTGTTGGTGATTTTCCGATTGCTTTATTCCTCAATTGTTACCCCAGAATTTTGCACTAATTAACAAGCATGTTGACTGATTTCCATAGCAGGGTCCAGAGTTAGCCTACCTCGTTATGTCTTATTTTATGTCTTAAGGTCAAACACATCTTCGGTATTTTGCTAATAATAACAGTGATAAACAGTCTCCAAGGCAGTAATATGAAGGTAGCAGTTTAATGAATGTATTCAAGCGTGATTCTCTGTGTTCAATACAAAAAGCCTTGTTCATGTCATGTAGGAAACGAGCTCATTTTTCTCAGACAGTGGCAATCTCATAAGCATTTTAATACCAGCTGGTGTAAAGCAGCTACAAAGAACTATATTCCCTCTTAACAGCAGCTCCTCCTCAGTGACCTTTCTTTTACATGTACCAGGGCTCCTCCACTTCTGTAACTAACACTCACCACTTGATTCCTTGCCAAAATCCTAAGGGCTAAATCCAAAAATGGATTCAGGTGTCTGCCTACCTACTTCTTCTGGCCTTGAACAAGACATAAAAGAACACATGACCAGGTGGAATCATTTTAAGCTTTTCTATGGATTTGAGACAGCACATATTAAGCTTGTTAATTAATTTAGTAATGAACTAGTTCTCCCCAAAGCTTTATGGAGGGATAAAGCTATCAGAAAGTCATCAACAACTTTGCTAAGAGATAATTAATCACGGCTGGAAAAAAAACAAATAGGAGTTAATCCCTGATGACCACCAGAGGCTCTGTAACAGCTCTAGTGCAGAACTGAAATGTGGGCAGGCTGTGATGCTGAGTATATGGGATCTCCAATACGGGTGCAGTGATGCTCTGTTTTGCAACTCTTCAGCGAGATATCACCCTTTCTTGCAGAATCAAAGTTAGGCACAGGGCAGTTTGGCATTTAATTGAGGTCTTCACAGGTATTAGCAT
>NW_009258615.1:3833302-3838282 GCF_000687185.1 Egretta garzetta | reverse complement strand
AAATAAGAAGCTGTGGAGAGGAGTAAAGGCAAGTACCAAAGCACACACTTCTGTGCTTCTAACTCTGCTGTCACAGACTGAAGAGAGACCTGACCTAGGGCTGTGTCTCAGTTCAGGCCTCCTTCGGAGTTTTAGGCTCCTTTGTGAACCTAGATCAGCTGAACCTCTTAGGTGCACAGCTGAGCAGGACTGTCCCTCTCAGTGGACAGTGTTGGCATCCTCAGGGGATGTAAGCGTCCAAGCAGTACTGTGAATCTTCCTTCAAAAACACATGGGCTCTAAAAGTACAGATGCTCTCTGAGCTTAGCTGCTACCCTAAGTGCTGGTGCTTTACTATGGCATTCTGCACTGGATTACTAGCTTAAAAGCTAGTATAGCTATAACGCTCCTAACACACACATCGCCTTCCACCATACATAGAATCATAGAATGTTTTGGGTTGGATGGGACCCCTAGAGGTCATCTGATCCAACCCCCAAAATAAGAGAAGATAAATAAATAGCCTCCTTCTCTTTGAACTATGTGGTACAGATGAACCATATGCAGGATGCTCTCCAGATCTTGATCTTGGCAGCCTTTCTCATGCATGTCATCCACTGAGTCTGGATAGATGACTTGATCACGTAGCGGTCCAGTGGACATGTGGGGCCTTTGTGGTATATAAAACATGTGCTGTGGAGGGGGTTTCTACAGAACTCCTTCATACACAGGCCACAGATCACTTAAAATTCTGAAAAGTGAACTCTTCCCACAGCCATTGGGTCCAGTGATTAAAAGATTCATTCCCTCCTGGACTTTGAAGTTTAGTCTGGAAACCACCACATCGCCATTTGGAGTAATAATAGGAACATTTTCACACAGACCTGTTTCTCTTTGAGGATCTAGGCCAAAGTAATCCTATGCAAAACAGCATAAAGTCAAGGGTTTTTGAGGCATGGTTTTTAACACTGATGGTAGAAGGGCGGCCTTGCAAATGGGGATGTAAATGATGCCAGGAAGCCAGCTGACATATGGGCAGTGCATCAAAAAAAGGAAGAAAGAGAAATAATCAGGAAAAGAAAAACAGATATGGTTTAGATAGAATAAATGCAAAAATATTGCTGGTGCCAAATTAAAAATAAATTCAGAGTTCTGAAATATAACCTCTAAGAAAACAAAATTACTGGAGACTTTTGCAAAGGACTTCAGTAAAAGCTATATCAAGAATGTAAAACAGTGCAAAAAAGATGTAAAGAAACAGTACTGAATTGAAAAGGTTAATTGCTAACCCTGTAATGTGATCAAATCTGTTCTGAATTTCTTGAACATTTTAATATTTAATAGTACACTGTTAAAGAGCTGTTTGGAGATTTAACCCTGTGACCCTCAATTAGTCATGGAGATGTAGACAAGACAAGAGCAAAACTCTTTCGAGATTCATGTATCCGTTTACCCCAAAGGGCACATATACCAATAACACAGAAATTTATGTCAGGCTAAGAAAACCCAGAGCATACCACTGAATTGTTAAAAAGACTGAAGTTGTCAAAAGAGCTGTCTGTGCCCACTAGACCATCTGAGGCCGTGATATCTGTGTGTGTTTCACTGTGTCAGATAGACTTACCTGACTGTGCTACATCAAACCTGTGTCTAACCTCAGTGTGGTCTTTTCCATTGTTCCTGTTTTAAAGAAGTGCATAAACTTTGCTGGTGCCAGTAAGAAATTTTTCAGCTTTTATAGTCTCTGCTTTAAATTTACTCTAAGACTTCTTGTATGTCTTTGCCAATGACATAGAAGCACACATTCAAATATAAGCTCTTGCCATATTCTGCTCAACCTATTATGGCGACGGTTTCACAGATTTATGGGTTTAGAAGCTTATCAAATAGAAAAAGGTAGAGGAGCCAGGAAAAAAAAAAAGCCATTGTTTAAAAAAAAAAAGTTAACATGTTAGATGACACATCCCAGTTGATATTTTTGGCAATCTGGAAGATAGTCACTAATTGTAAATGAGGTTTGTGCTGTCCAAAGAATATTAATTATGAAACAAAAATCTATAACCAAATACTATATATAATCTTAGAAGTCTTCTGATTTATTTCTGTGGAATAGCTTTGCAGCAATAGAGCACTGTCGGGTCACAAAACCATTAAGGTGGCACATGGACACATAATAAATATTATTCTCTATCATGTTTCCA
The DNA here is from genome assembly GCF_000687185.1 of Egretta garzetta. NCBI lineage: Eukaryota > Metazoa > Chordata > Aves > Pelecaniformes > Ardeidae > Egretta > Egretta garzetta. The sequence continues at coordinate 3,836,102 of NW_009258615.1, read as the reverse complement.
ATAAAAGGTTTAAGTATTGAGGTGTACTATAGCATACACGAAGTTTCAAATGTTGACTGCAGCAGATTTCTCTAAGAGGTCTGGGAACTACATATTCCACTTCCAACAAGGTATAGATTTAACAAGAATTTAATGTTCCTTAGTAGATAGTTCTCCCAAAATTGGTCTCCTGTGCTTAGATTAATCTACCTCCCATTTAAGATTTTTTTTTGACCATTAAACCATGGGGATTGCTTTTCTCTGGTATGAAGTTCAACAGCAACTGCTTATGTGAGGCATTTCAGAGGCATAAATCCACTAAGAGAAAATTATGGCTTATTTTATAGAAAATTACTCAATTTACTTATTAATTACAGGTGTAGTATACAGTGCTAGATTGTTAATCATTTCAATAACCAGCAATTCTGATGAATGCATTATTCCGGATTTCTAAGTGTTTGTGAAAAACTGCTCAATTCCAAGCTGACTGAGACCTTTTGTCTACTTAGGATTTTGTTATGGGTCTCTCAATTTTACTGCGAGGGACAGTGCAGGAGAAACTGAACTGGGCTTTCAATTTGTATGATATAAATAAGGATGGATATATAACTAAAGAGGTAAGGTCTACTTTTTACACTAAACACTGAAACTAAAGGTTGCAAATGTAAGTCCTGCTTTCAAAGAATGGCTTCATTCGCAGATTACATGTGTTAACTAATAAACACATAACATATTATGAAACTAGACATGCTAAAAAATAATTTTTCTCATTTTAAAGGTATGTAGAAAAACTGAAAAGGGAAAATCATCACAGAAATTGTAAAAGGTCAAAATTCTCCAGGTACAGAAATGTTTGGCTTCAACTTATGCCTATGTATTGGCACATACAGTCACTGTAATAAAATAGTTCAGTAGGACATTTGGATAAAAAAGAATTAAGTAAGCGGGCCACAACTGCTACCCATTTTATAAATCTACGTCTAAAAATTTTTACTTGAAAAAGAATTTATATAAAAAGATTCTTACATCTTTCACTCTGCAAGTGAGAGTTATCATTTTACAGTTGTAGAAAAACACTTTGTGATTATTATAAAAAGATCTATAGAATAATTTCACAGCATACTGGCAGGGGACTTTTTTACTAATTATTCTTACAGTTTTCACAAGCCACTCTATTAACAAAATCCAAAGCTTTTGATATAAAAGGAGGAGTCTTTGCATATGTACAGGTGTGTGCATGGGTGTTTCTGTTTTCTCTAGGGAAAATTCAGTTGTAAGAAGCTGATGTACTTTGACCATTCACTTGCTGTTACAGAACTTCTTTTCCTGTTTCGTTTTATCCACAAGACCTCAGGAGATTCTTCCCAAAATCCGTGAACTTGCATATATTCTAAATAATTTAAAATCAAAATCATACAACTGCATCTATTTAACAAGTTAATCTATGAAAACTGAACTAACATGCATTTCTAGGAACATAGTAGTTCCTTCTTGAAGCTGTTTGGTCATAAAATAACAGGCATGATCTCAAAATTTTATTCTAAAGTGTAAATCCTAAAAATCATTTATGTGTTCTGAGTCAAAGAAGTGTGTACTACGCACCTTACATTACACAGACATATTTTTTTCTCTTCAGGAAATGCTTGATATCATGAAAGCAATATATGATATGATGGGAAAATGCACCTATCCTGTTCTTAAGGAGGATGCACCTAGACAACATGTGGAAACATTTTTCCAGGTGGGTCGGTAACATAGGGAGCCAAAAAGACTGCTCTGTTAGCAGGTATGGAAAAATTTTCATTGTCATAACAGTTTTGCATATCCTACCAATTTTGTAATCCTTTTCCTTCTCTGTGGTTCCATTCCAAGTTTCTCAGATCTACTCATTACACTGTGCCTTTTCAACAATAAGCTCCTTAAGCTTGTTCTAGTACATAACTTACTACATCTTTACAGCATTTTGGCCTGGTTGTTCCTAGGCTAGCACATAATCAAAATGAATAATAAAAAGGACTTGCTTTACACAGGAATTCAGGAGGATAAACATACACTCTTATTCTTTCTGAACAGAAAATGGACAAAAACAAAGATGGAGTAGTTACCATAGACGAATTCATCGAGAGCTGCCAGAAAGTAAGTACCCAGCAATAAGTATTGAACCAGTATCTGTTGGCTAATGCTATCCTGGTGCTACACAGATTTCTGGAGTGACAGTGATGGCAATCCTAATACCAGGGACAGTATTTTCCCAAGGTAGAGTATATATGTACACCATTACACAAAACCACTAAAAATGTAAATAAAGGTGTGACCTGAATCTGTAGTAGAGATGTTGTATACAAGCTGACATTGCTTATTAGGCAGCTGTGTCTGCATTCCCTCTCTAACAGTGTTTTGTTTGTACTTGACAGCGAAAAGTTTCTCCACATTCAGCTAAATATTTATTTCTATCTTCTGCCCATGCTGGGGAACACATTCCTGTTACAACTGGCATATAGTCACAGCAATAATAATAATAATAATAATAATAATAATAATAATAATAATAATAATAATAATAATGCTTGAAAATGTATCATCTATAGGAGAGTTCCTCAAACAGCAAGTCATGACCTGCTGGGGACTTTAAAAAGGGGGAGTGCAAGGAGTTTGCAAAGTGTTGGATGGCAGGAGTTAACAGCAGGCAAAGTTTTCTCCAGGTGAGGGAGTGAGCACTGATTGTGATTAGCAATGGCAAGTGTTTGCACTACCCAGGTGGCTCTTAATTTCCTTCAAGGGCTGAAAGCAGCTCCTTGCCTCTTGAGCCAGGAACGAGAAT
>NW_009258615.1:3812793-3833286 GCF_000687185.1 Egretta garzetta | reverse complement strand
ATTACAGCCTGTTTTTGCTCCTCTGCCTTTCTGAAACTGGCTTGCTCTCAGACCAGGAGATGATATGAGGAAAGATAAGTTGTATTTTCAAAAACTTAAGGAACTGCTGTTAGTTTGTCAGTTAAAAAATGCAAGAAAAGGAATCCTGATATAGTACAAAATAATGATGACAAGTCTTTGGCATGATTAGAGGTTGTTATGTACTGTAAAGTGTCATACTAGACTTAGTGATAAGATAGGCTTGATTGCATTATGAAAAATGATGTGGCAAATAAAACCAATGCTATTTGTTACAGTGAGAAATATGCAGAATCATAGTAGCAGGCTGCTGATACCACAGCCTTGTCCAGGCTGACTCTGATTAACACAAAGCTGATGCAGACCAGCGATGTAGCCTGTGTGTATCACTTCTTATCTCCTATAGCAAGAAGAGAATAGTAGACAAGAGATGGGAGAGAACAAGCCTAGCAAGATAAATGCAGTTAGTGACAAAGAAGCTCTACAATTGGTAAATTTTCATATGCATTTGCAGTTATTCTTTGGGATAGCTCTCATGAGCACAGCTATATAGTAAGTGATTCTCTGACTGATTTTAATCCACTGATTTGGGGGGATGAAAGAAAGACAACAGCTCTTCTCCCTGTGGCTCTGCTGTATACCCTTAGCAATGGGTACTGGATAGTGTCTTATCTGTTGGCAGTGCTGTATTGCATTGACCGCAGTTCCAGCTTGTCAGTCTTGTTCAATATGAATGAAAGGCATTTGCTCTGCTCAAGCAGAGTGACCATCAGAAACAGAGATGAGGTTTATTTCCCAGCTGAGGGCTGCAGAATTCAGGAAATTCAAGGAAAGATTACTCTGGATACGACAGCCATAATGGTGATGGGCTGAGTGATTAATTTACAAAGAAAATATGTACCTTCAGTAAGGAATTGCCTGCTCTCCTTTTCTAAAGGGATCATTTTCTCAGTTCTGTTAGAATATGTCTTATTTACCTCTTCTGAGTATTCAGAATACATGTGAGGGAGATGCTCTCCAAAGCGCTACATGACAGAGATACCATTCTCATCTTGCCACTTACTTCTTCAATTGCTTTTAACTTCAAAGGTGGCAATGTTTTTTTTTTTTATACAAAAAGTATCTCACTGCCTAATTTTTTGTCTCTCTACCTAGAAAGACCTGTTCTTCTATTAAGACCTCTGAGCTGCAAAGTGTGTAATTCATGTTTATATCAAGATTTGGTTTCAGATACGAGATTTGAGGTTAGGATTCGATCCAAGTCCTTCAAGAAATTTGATTCAGGAGTTAACATGGCTTCAGCCTTTTCAGGATTACATGTTTCATGAAGGACAATAGTGGCCACTTCCTTTTAAGAGACAGCTGTAGGAAATTTTTTAATATCCTAATGGGTATGAGACTGATCTAAAAAGGCAAGGTTCAGGTTCCTTTCTTTCCTCAGCATGCAGTGTCACATCACTGCAGGAGCAAGGAATCTCATCTTTCATGAGCATTTAACAATTCCAGAAGCAAAACTAAATGACCCTGTGATCTGTCCTGTAGTAAATCTGCCCGTGCTTTAGACCTGCCATGCAATATTTCTATGTTTTCCGTATGTTCTTGTGTTGCAGAAAAACAGTGGTTATCATTATTGCCCTTCATTTTGTATCTCTTTTCCAAGCTGTAAAGTACTAATTTGTTAAATTTTTCCTCCTAGGGAAACCAGCCCACACCTTTAATCACCCTTGACCCTTTCCCTAGACCACTGCTAGTTCTACCATTACTTTTGGTTTACCAGGACCAGAACATTCCGGACAGGGGCACAGCACACCTGCTGCTCCCTAGGCTTTGATAGCTATGGAGGCTTCCTCAGCTGCAAACCCTCCTTTGGCATTAAGGCTGATGTTAGAGCACATCTGCTCAAAACCTTCCCTGCCAGTTTGCATAACCAGTGACTGTACCTCTGACCTTGGAATGGGACGGCCCATTGATGAATATGGCAGCCAGCATTTGGCGTACCTGAAAATACGCTACAAGTATACAGAGGATATGTTTGCCAGCCCCTAGGTTCCAGATCAAGCTGTGAGATTAGAGTCAAAACAATGCCAAGAGACAAGTACTACAAAAAAACCCTCAACCAAACTCTAAAGCTCAGATCCCCTCCTGTCTGCATCTTAAACCAGACTAGATGCCTGTTCTGCCAGGGAAAGGCTGCCGGAGCCTTTTCTTTGAATGCTTTCTCAGGCCAGAGTTGCCGGCCTCTGAGAACTGCCATTCCTCTTATTTTGAGTTGGAAGACAAGTTAGTGGGTCTTAGAAGTGCATCCCTTTTACTGGTGTTTTGTCCTAACTAAGGAAAGTGTGGCATGCTTACTTTAATAGCAAGAAGGAACAGCAGTGCATATTTGAATACAGAGGCTCTGCTTTATGTTCCTGGGGTAAGTTCCTGAGATTTATTTTTTTTTATAGCATCGAGATCCTCTGGTGTGTTTTTAAATACTCATTCTACACGTGTGCCTTTTTTTAAAATTACCTCCTTGTGCTGAGTGCTGGTTTGGCACAACTACCAATGCAGTAGCACCGTATAGCCTATGGTATACAGCAAGTTCAAGACTCTTAATTCACAGCCCGAATTCAAAGAATGGCCTGTCCATTCACTAAGAGTTAAGCAGGTACAGAGGGAATTACAGAGCATCAGACTTTGAGCGTGTTCTTCTTGGGTCACCACTGGGTATAAGGGTATAATCTTTGCCCATGGAAGTGAGGACAGCAAAGGTGCTTCCCCCCATTCTCCCTCTGTCTTGGACTGGGTATGTGCATGACCTGATTCCCCTGCCCTCCCTACCCCATGTACCTGTGGGCTTGAATGCCAGCCTGCCATCCACGCTCCAGGAGCCTCCCTGCTCCCACAGGAGAAAGGGACTGTCCTGCCCTAGGTATGCTGGACCGAGACCCAGGAAGTGGCTGCTGTCTGTGCTTACCAAACAGCAGAGGTGGGTCTTGGGAAACAACAGTGTGGCTAAGTCAAGGGCAAGGCGCTACCCAGCTCCTCACCTGCCTCCTTTCACTGCTCGGTGCTGGTGGAAAACGGTCTGACTTGGGCATTGCTTCACATCGACAGCAGCATCATGAAGAACAGAGTCATAGGACTAAGGTGTGCGTAGGTGAATGTCAGGGTGAATGACTTGACTTAAAGCTCCTTCTGATAATGATAAAAAGGCATCTGGGATAGATACTTTCTGCAGGAGTAACGCATTCCATACACAGTGCTGATGGGTCTGGGCTAGCCTGAAAACAAAGTAGCCATCTCAAACGTCAGTAGGAAAAACCTCAAAGTTGGCTTGAAGTTAGGTCAGATCTGGCAAAGCTCATTCATCCATGTGTTGTGCTTCATATGTACTAACGGCTCCTGCTGTCTTGAGTTAGGAATCATTAAACAAAGTTATTATGAAAAACTGTTTAGAAAAATGTACTCAAAAAAAAAAGGCAAATGAGAAAGATACAATTGCCAAAGAATTCTAATGCAAGCATCACCATGTTCCAAATATTATGACAAAGCTATATTTTCTTGTGAAGACTCTTCCCATTTGACTGGCTAAAGGAGGGGCATTTGGAAGTCTTCTGTATAGAAGCAGTAAACTTCAGAAATACGAAGCTGAGTTTAGAAAACTACTAGTTTCATTAGTGATGATACATCTATTAGAAAATTGGTAGGAAGTGTCAAAACACTGTTTCTAAATAAAGAACATGTTGGTTGCTTTGCACGTTTGCTGAGCGTAGTTGCCAATGTATATACAAAAGCATCTGTAAATAATTAAACAACAAATTATTCCAGTTAAATCAAACTTTAACCTTACATTAGTCAGTGATCTTCAGTGTTATACTGATGACTCAAAACAACGCAGAGGGAAAAAAATAGTTTATTTTCATTTCCAGTAATTTAATATAGTAAATTTGCTATACAAACTTTTTAAGCATTAACCTACATAACAGATTTTTTTGAAATTACATACCATTGCTTTCATAAATTAGTTTATCAGCACAAAATAGTGCACAGATCAGTTCTTACAGCAACATCACTTGAGATGACATATGGAATCAAAGACGAAAACACCACTGTGCATGTTTCATAACATAAATGAAGACAATTATTCAGACTTGTCATTTTCTACAAAGCAAATCACCTGCTAGACTGAACAGTGAATAATTTAACTGGAAACAGATATGTGTTACTGGATCATTAATGTACCGAAGGCCTATATACCTATCAGTAGTGGAGAATACTATGAAATAATCGAAGAAGTGGGGGTTTTTATGCCTCTCTCATGGAACATCCTAAAATATTCTATCAAATTCAGTCTTTTTATTCACTAGAATTAAAGGTGGCTAGGTTATCTCTCAAGAAAGTACCAAATGGTGTGCATTCAGATTAGAAAAGATCATTACAGTGGAGACCAGCAAATGATAAATGGGCCTGTAATATACTCTTGTATTGTATGTATATTGTATCGTGCAACCAACTGTTGATCCAGAAGTACCACCAAATATGGGCTACTACAAGTAAACTTTTTTCTTCTGTACACTGCAAGGTAAATATTATGAAAATTATTTTTTCCTGACTGATGTGCTAAGAGTTATTTACTGATAAAAACTGGAGTGCAGTGATGCATCAGTAAGCATTATGCAGAACTTGGAAGCTGAAGGTTTTGTTACCTACCTAATACAAAGCAGAAGTAGAACTGGCAAGCAGTCAGCATCTTTAACTGTGAACACATGAAAAATCTGAGCTGAGGAGTCAGAGGGTGTTGCGGTGATATTTGTGGAATTGACTGATGCACACTTAAATCTATCTTATTTTAGAGTCAGCCCTAGCTATGCAATATGATGCCCTAGAATTGCAAAAAGGCTCCTGTGTACGATGCACAGGACTAGCAATTTCATGTATGGATTCACGCTTCAGATGCAACAATTATTCCTTGAGTATTTATTGTCCATATGTATTTTGTTATACTGGATATAAACTTATAACCTGTGAAATACTGCAGTCTTAATTTTCTTAACATGCTATTGCATTCTTGACAGCATAGTTCTGGTTTAGTTAATATATACAAAAAATATTTAAGCATAGGTCTATTAACAGCCTTCTTCTGCTAACAATTTCTCCAAACAAGCTGAACAATAATGTTGTCATTAACTAAAATACAGTTAGTTCTACCCAATTTCACTATAGATATTTGTCAACTGCATTTGTAATGGTGTATGATTTTTGGTTTTTTGTTGTCTTTTTTACAGGATGAGAATATAATGCGATCCATGCAGCTCTTTGAAAATGTGATTTAATGAAGACATTAGGTCTACAACTAATGGACAAATATGAGCTATTCTGCAACGTTATCTAAAAGATGGATTTCCCACTTTATCATAAATAAAATTACTCAGCTTTACACTGAGACATGTATCATGCAATTAAATTTTTTACTATAAACTTTTGCCCAAAAAACCTCTAAATCATACAATTTAGCACTTCGACAGTGGCTACTTAGTTAAAAACATTGTTCTGAAAAGTCAGGTTTTTACTCCAAACCCAAACAAAAAAAGACCTGACATTATGCAGCTTTATTATCGTTCCAACCCCTAGATAAAATAGATACTATTGTAAGGAGATTAAATAAATACTCTTAGTTTTGCTACTCATTTGTACTGGATTAAGCTCCAGGTGTTTGAGTGTATTTCTTAAATCTTAGCTTCTAATTTATCCAGAGGCATTACCATGTATTTTCTTTTCACATTTGTATGGTGTAGTCCTCACTTTTTGAGTAATACTTTGAGTTAAAGTGCTATAATCAATGTGCAATGCACATCTTGCTGCAATTGCCTTCCACCTTCATCTTGCTTTTCTCTTAAAAAAAAAAAAAAAACCAACAAAACCCCAAACCTAACAAAATAGATAGCTTGAGAGGAAGAACTGTTTATAGGAAGAAAAAAAAAAAAAAATAAATTGCTTATAGGTGGATTTACTCCCTGACAAATACAAGTAAGCTTCTATCAATCAGTCACACTTACCTAGTAAACCTGCATTTAATTTATCATGACATGAGCATTGGGAGTCCTATGTACTGTATTTATAATTCTTCTTGGACATGTCCACAAACTTCTTTGCTTAAAATTAAGGATCTTCTGACTTCGAATTTTTGATGAAGAAACCTTAACTGGATCCTAACACTGTTTTCATGGGTACGTGTCTTTCTGCCTTTAATGAAGAAAAAGGCATGAACGTCCTTTGAAACTTCCATCCCACTTCAGTGCTCAGAATGGATATCACTATCTACTACTACTAACTGTTAGACAGGCTAACATCTGTTTCAGCTTTTTGTAATACCTTTAATTAGGAGACTGAATCAGAAAAAATTGGAAACTTCAGCTGTATTATATCATCTATATGTGATAACTGCAGTACATTTTTTTAGGATAATTTCTTCATTAAGATTGGAGCTACCATAATTCTGAACCCAGAAAGATTTTTCTAAAAAGGTATGTACCTACAATATAATACTGGCCCCAATCCATGTAATTTTTAAGATATATTGTCCACAGAGTTTATGCCAATACTTTAAAAATAGGTGAAATGCGATCAGAGATAGACCACTCTTCATTGTGACATTGCTGCAGAAAGGCGATTAAAGAAGTAGAAAGAATATTGCAAGCATTCTTTTGCAAAAATAAATCAGGTATCTATTCTGGTGTAGAGATGGGATGTTAGAGGCATGTTGAAGGCTGCTCTGCTATCACCAGTGTAGGATAAGAGTAGTACAATACATGTACACCTGAAATCTGCTGTAGCGTGTTTGTGTAAACTAAATGTGCACATTTTGTAAAAAAAAAAATAAAAATAAAGTAAACATGAAGAAAAACAAGCAGCATGATCAGTTTTTTGAGTTTTTAAACAAATACTTGTATTTCTTCAAATTAAACATTTTTGCCCACAAAATTAGGGTTTTTCTAAAAAACTTGAATACATGTATCTTGACTTAGCACAGCTCTGATCTCAGCAGAGATCTTAGCACAGTCCTGAAGTAAATTTAATTTAGCCAAGCAGTGGTAATTTACCATAGATTCTGAAATTGCTTTCACTTGACTGACTTTTTTAATACTCTCTGCCACAGCATCTTTTGATGACAAAAAAAAAAAACCAAAAACCAACCCTTCCAACAGCTTTAAATTCTGGAATTGAATTTCCCTCAGGGGAAAAAGTTCTATGGCAAGTTTTGTTACTTCAGACAGTTCTCCCTCAAATACTCTTAACAACATGAACCCTGAACAGTATTTACTACAGGACCTGTTAGGGATTATTTTGCAATCAAATTCAAATACGTTCACGGACAAATGCTGCACCCTACAAATCTTGACAGCCAGGTAAGCTGGCTTCTGTAATCTTTTTATTGTCTTTAACTCATATTTTTTTCATAGCTTCCACATTCAGAAGTTTATTAGCTTATCTGGAGCTGACTTCACAAGCAAGTCCCAAGCTTATCTGTGGCATTGCAGAACTCAGTGCAAAGGAAGCACAGCGTAAATGCTCCAAAGTTGCCTCTTACATCTAGCTCACATTCAGTAGGCCCAAAGCTAACTGGAGCTAATTAGTTGAGCAAAACCTAGGCCATGGCTCCATGGAGCAATCTGATGCCTGTGCACTGTATTCTCCAGAGCCTCTCTAGATTTTTCAAAACAATGCACTGAGAATGCACTGAGCAAGTTCAGTTTTGCACCATAGGCTACCTGTATAGTGTGTTCAGCTTCGTACCTTTAAAAGCTGACTCTCAAGAAGTTTAGGTGAATTCTTGTAGTTCCACATCTAACCCAGCAAGTCCTGATGAACCCAAACTGCATCCATCTGTGCCTGTGGCACAAATTAAGTTACATGTTTCAAAAGTGGGTATACAGATATAATTTAATACCAAGTTAGTTACTATTTAAGTAATTATAGCCAAATAGTTTTGCATCACATAAATGTACAAAACATACTAAGCACTGCTGATCTATTAAAGGAAATTGCAATCTACAACAAAGTAAGAATTTATATTTACTCTGCTTTTGAAATAATAGCAAATTAGTCAATGTCATTTTAGGCACAATGCATATGCAAATAGCAGCCAATAAAGAAAGGATTATTTTAAATAGTCTTCTATAAGTACATATTCACAAGCTGACTTTTCCCACTCTCCATCATACTGAAGAATTATGATTATTTTAAGATAATATATCATACCCCAAATAAGTGTCCGTGATGTTCACAGGCAGTTTCTTTCCAAACTTCAACTTACATTACAAATCACTACAGTTTTCTTGATCAAGAAGAGATAGAACAATAGGTTGGAATTTTAGATTTGATGATAGTCACAGTTGCCTGTTGATAAAAATAAATTTAAACAAAATTAGGAGCAGTAGCACCATGTATGAGAGTATTCATATAGTCTCTATAAATAGTATAATTCACAACATCTACTTAGTTATCTTTGTTATTATCAAACAGTAGAAAACTAGAAAGTTAGTATTTGTTGAGAAATTTACTATCAAAAGGACTGAAAATAATGAACTGAAAAAAATGGAACACTGAAAAAAATGGAGCTGAACAAGCCCAACTCTCTCAGCCTGTTCTCATTGGAGAGGTGCTCCAGCCCTCGGGATAATTTTTGTGGCCCTCCTCTGGACCCACTCCAACAGTTCTCTGTCCTTCTTGTGCTGAGGGCTCCAGACCTGGCTGCAGTAAGTTCATTAGTTGGATTATATAATATTGCTTGTAATCACAATTTAGCAGTTTGTTTCCAGTTTTATGCTTTATCTTATTACAGTATTTTTTAAAGACACACAGGAAGACCTACTCACAAAACCAGTAAGAGCACAAGAAGTCAGGGTACAGACAAGAATTAGAAATGAATGATTCACTGAATTAGTTACATTACCTACACCTAAGTTTTCAGAACATCAAGATGAAAGGTTAATTTTCCTTTTCTTGTCTCACTACATATAAAGAAAAAAAAAACTCTCATGCTTCTTTATTTGTCATGATGTTTTTCAAGTCTGTAACACAAACACTGCTACTGCCCTTAAATGAATATGAATGGGGAAAAAAAAAAATGAAGTGGTATGTACCAATTATTTGGGTGTCTACTGATTAAGGCACACAAGCTCAGAACTGGTAGACCTATATTTCCAGTCCCTACTCTTTAGGTTATTCCTATTCTTTACCAATGACCACTTAATATATTACATACAAGTGTTCACAGGGTCAAGAAAGCAATATTTTTCTCTTCTTGATGAATATCCAATCCAATACTCTCTCACTTTTTCTTCTCTTCTCCTTTCTGCACAACATACAGTACTACAGAAAATGGCAACAGAATGTTCAGCAGAATACTCTGCCATCTATTATTTAAAGCATTTTTTTTATTTAAAGCAATTGCAGATCTAACCTCTGGGTTAACCAGGCTGGGCTGGAACGTGAGTATCTGATTTACTCAGTAAGTGACCTAAATGCTAAGCTATTAGTGGGAATGGTCAGGCATCATCAATAACAGCAAAAAGTATCATTTGGCAAGAGTAAATCCTGTCGAGAAAAGTATTTAGGCTCAGAAAAGGGAACACAAAGCCTACGTCCCAGGCATATTGAAGAAAGACAAATATTCAGCCTGAGTCAGGTGTCAATACTCCAGAAGGGGCCTGAAGCTATTTACTAGTTGACATTTGGTTAATCCCTGGATCACTCTTTGTGGACATCTATCCTACCCCATGGTCTGTACAAGAAGCTCACATGCTTTACTCAGCATAAGCATCTACTTTCTAAGTGCTGCAATGCCTAACTTGGACTAAGAGCTTATATTAGGCATGCTAGATCTTCCCCTATGCAATTAACCCAACTGTCACATAGTTCACACCCTGGTAAAAAAAATGTAGACTTCCTAAAGAAATAGAGAATTCTCAAGAAAGAACAGCATCTCATTTAACCACTAAGTCTGCATAAGCTTCCCACCAAGGACAATAAAATGTTCCAATCAAATATCATGGGTAGGGAGCCACAGAGATGCACACTTGCTCCCAAAAAGGGTTCTCCTGAATGGGGTTTTGTGTGCTGTGCGAGTCCAGCGATGCAGGTTCTTATGTAGGTATGGATCCCTTGGAATATTTTACTATTTTACTGGAATATTTTACTCCTGTATTTCCTGCTCTGAGATTAAACCAATGGCGAATACAAATTTAAAAGGAAGATTAAAAAAAAAAAACAAACCAGGAGACAACAAAACCTAGCTGGCAGACTAGGATTACCCAGAGTAGATTTACTGTCATTTCTATTACTACTCAGTACATCAAACAGACTAAACCAACTATTTTACTATGAACTGGGACACAACTCTGCTGATTGCCACAGTGCAAAATCCTGTGTTATGCAATAAGAATAGTTCTGATGTAAAAATAAGCAGTTTTCAGAATGTTTTTAATCTGAAAGCCAGAGATGGAAGTTGTTTTGGCAAAATTGCATTCAAATGTGCAGATTACAGCATAATCATCTGGTCAACTCACCTTTCCACCATATTGCTCCAACTTTTGTAAAGCAATGGTAATTTTTTCTCTAAATTTCTTCTCCATTAATCTCCTTGAAAGCTATTGGAAAAGTAAAATAAAAAGTTTTGTTGCACAACATAATACAATATAAGCAAAGGGGCCAATATAATTTCATTTATTACTTTATTTCATCTTGTCTTTGGAAAAATAAAGCTGAAAAGAATAATCACTTTATAGCTTGTAACTGATGTCAAAGTATGGAACTCAGTCAAGGCAAAAGGTATATAATATTAACTAGTGAGAAACTAAAATTCAAAGAAAGCTCAACTGTTAGCCAAAAAAATATTTATTTTTTTTAGCAAACAAATTTTAAAGAGGCATGAACCTTAAACAAAAGGTCATTCTTAAAATGCTGTCCACATGAAAAGTTAACACAGTTTTCACATGCACTGAAAGAGGTTTATTACAGTGAAAATACTTTAAAAAAAAAAAAAAAAACCAAACAACTGCAATTTCTCTCTTCTGCATTGGATGTCTAAAAGGTCCTTTTATTTTGCTGTAAAAGTGCACTTTGGCAGCAGACTAAACGAAATCATGAAAAGCCTATCTGACAGAGGAAGGATGTCTACAGGGGACTCAGTATAAAAATACTTTCCACGATCCCACTCTGAGTTTATTTAATGAAGACTTCCTTGTGCAGAATTCCCATCTTAAAGAAGTGGAAATATTTGCTTATGTTAATTTATTGAAACTTTCACAGATATTTTAAGAGATTCACACCTAAAATGCAAAACTCATGTTGCAATAAACATAAACTTCCCTCCAAAACATAGCATCTATTTCACCTCAGGCTTGAAGCTGGATCTTTTTTAAATAGTAGAGACAACACTTTCATTATTCTCCAACTTACATTAGCAACACTCTTTGGACCTTGCTAGAACTTTATATGGCTTACACAGAGGAATATGTGAAGCAATGCTTTTCATGGAACTGCTGAGTCCTCCACTGTACCTGTGCAGATATTATAGTAAACAACAAAAATACCATGAAAATACAGATGATTTTTTACTATGGATTAAAAACGTACATTTGTGAGTAGATGCTTAAGATGATCATTAAGAGATGGGCCAACAACAGCACTCAGTTGGACTAAAGCGTCCAATCCCCTTCCAAATACTTCGTCATCTGAATGGGCCTTCAGAAGGGGGAAAAAGAAAATCCTGTCAGTAATATTCAGACAAATGCACAGGTTCTTCAAAACTGCAATCTCTACATTATGATTGTATATACTATTTTTCAAAAATTAAAACTCCCGCACAACTGCTAATTGTTATGTTACAAGTTTAGATATACAAGTACAATATGACAGAATATTAGTATCTAGAGGTAACATTTAATGACAGAAGTACATTTTTAATGTAGAAAACGAAAGTATTCACAAATTGTCAGTGAAACACTTGCACTTCTTCTGAGACAAGGAAACTAATAATTTATTATTGATGAAATAAAAGAATTCAGCAGGCAAACCAGTTTACTACGCCAACAATTTCAGTGCTTCACAACATATTAGAAAGAGCCCTTCAAATGCTGATATGTTGAAATTGGGAGACAACATTTTTGTTACAAATGTAATGAATTCAGGGTAATTTCTATGTAATTCATAACAGTAATTCTTTGTTGAAGAAACACAGGAGCCAACGACTTTCTGGCTCAACTAATTTAGTCCCCTGCCAACTACAGATTTGTCACCTGCCAGCAATTATCAGGCTTTTATCTACTTCTAGGGTGCTTTGTCATCTTTATTATTCCCATGGGAAGGTTATTCTATACACGAGTTCTCTAATGGTTTAGTTATCTCACTCTTCCTTTAGCAAAGAAATTGATTCATGACAATTTATTTTATACTTGTACTAATAGTGACCTTTATTTAAAGAGTTATTTTTCTGACATTTGGGCCCTGAACATTTTTTTTTAATCAAAAGTCATCGACTGATTGTGCAGTAGAAGGTTTAACAAGATTTTATACCAAAACAGTGCAACAGTGGAAATTAACAGACTAATAACAGTCACTGGACGAGCAGACAAGAATATTTTTTCTAGTTTTGCCCTCCAAACTAAACTAAAGATACTGATAACAAACAATTCTGATCTTCAATTACACCTCTCATCTGAGATCACAAAGAATTTTCAAACTTTCAGCCTATAAAACCAGTACTGAAACACAGCTAGATTAAAGGACAGCAAGTAGGTGAACCAGAAGAGGGCTCTGAAATATATGAAAAAGATGCAAAGGAGATTACTTTCAAGGCCAATACTTTTATGTCACTTTATTTTCTGAAGGAGTAGAAAAAGCATTTTAAAAATGGAGAATATGACCTCAAACATTTTAACTGTATTCTTTGCTTTTCCTCGTTGGCACATTCTACTTCATCTTTGTAGCATGTTTTGAATTTTTAAATGTAACAGATGAGTGTTTATTCTCACATCTCAATTTTACTTCACCTCAATTTTTTTCCCCATGTTATTATGTGGATGTATAAACCACCACCAATCCATATATTTATTTCTGCTTATATTCAGATCTTTAACAGAACATTTCCACAGAATTTGCCCATAGCTACTGTCATACAGTTATACAAGGAGTTGCCCATCTGAATTTACAGTTAAAGACATATTTAGCTAATAAAACCAAGGCAGGGTTAACATGAGAAAAAGAAACTATTCCCACCCCACAAACCCCAAACCAAAAGCCCACACAATAGATTTATCACATTAAAATTTTCTGTGTAATCCTCACCAGCACAAGAAAAAAAAACCAAACAAACCCACTGAAAATCTCTGCATTAAGAGTAAGACATACCAATGCAGTCTTTAACACTGGAACTAGACGAGGCAACAAGGGAACTGCTTTTTCAGTAGCACCTTCAACCATAAGTAATTCTTTAAAACCCTCCTTTGAAACAAATGTATAGGGATGTTTTGTCTCTCTTAGACCCTGTTTTAAATGTAAAACATGTTTGCTCAACAGTGATTCTTCTTCAAAAAAAAAAAAAAAAATTAAAAAACTTTCACATAGCAGCAAGATAATGTTTAGATTTTATTACATCAGTTCAAAACATAAAATACACTAACTCCACCATGTGGAGCCACTGAGTACAACTCTGCTCACAGAATAGTCTTACTAATACTTATTTTGGAACATTGAATATTAAAACTCACATTATTAATATTGCCAATCCAATCAATATGTGTACTTCATTACCTTTAATCTAACTAAACAAGGTAATTTTTCAACAAGACCATGAACAAATATAGGCAACATTTGTAAACTATTTTTCTACCCTGAAAAAAAAAAAAGAATATAAGGTGAACTATGGAAGGAAAGACAGCCCCCACCACACACACACCCTTCTGCAACACCAAAAACTTGTAGATGCTACAAATATGCACTTCTAGTGAAGACCTGACAGGCAGAAAGCAAAGATTTAAAGACCTATGGCTGAAGTCTTTCTTCTTTCCACAATAGGACCTCTAAGTTACTTTAGGAATTAACAGCTTTTATAAAGATTTAAAAGAAAAAAAAGAGGCCACATCTCGAGTATGTACTTTATTCCATCTGCCACACAGGATTCAACATCTGAAACATATTTGGCGACAAATGTCACAGACAAAGCTGAGAAAGCAGAAGCCTGAAGATAATGTGTAGTATTTCTCTTTCACTTGTTTACAGGATTCAATTTCCCCTGTATTAGTTCAACCTATTGAGGAGAACACTCTTACTTCAAATAGGTAAGCTTTACATACAAAAAAAATCAAACCAATTCTCTTTACAAAAGAACCTGCAAAGCCACAAATGGATTGAAGTATTTCATTCAACAGTTGGGAATCTGAGATGCGGTCTTGTATTTGGCCAGTATGTCAAAGATTAAATAGCTCTCCCTAGCTCTCCCAGAATGCTCTAACTGAAGAACTACAAATGGCAGTGTTCTTGACCATCTTCATTCATACAAGAGCCTCACAAATGTTTTTTTTCATATTTCCCTAGTAGGTGAGCCTAAGTTAGCTAGCTTAGCTTGTTACAGAATGCCATTTACAAATAGGAAATGTCTATGCTTAACTTTGCAAGAAAATTGAGTTTACCTCTGCCAATGTTACAAGAAGTGGATCAAAGGGAACAGTTTCAGGCAGGCATTCCCATTGCAGTCTGTGCTTTACTGAGCCATGCACTAACCTATATAAAGAACAAAGTTTTAACAAATTAACATATAATAATATTTAATTTATTGCTAACACTATTCATTTTAAGTATATCACCAATTGGTTTTCAATATTACTATGTTATATACACAATTTAAATACATACTGCTGTCCTTAGTGAAATATATAATGGTATTTAACAGTACAATTATTATAATTCCCAAATACGACAGTTTTCAAAATTCTACTCCCAATCACACAGAAATCAGAAAACAAAAGTTATAAAAATTACAGATGCCTCTCCTACCAATACAGAAGATGCTCCCTCTGCAAAGTTACTTATTTTGATAAATAGCAAGAAACATTTTCCACAAATAAGAATTGGTAAGGGAAAGCAGTTGAAACTGAAAGAAAATCATATTGGAATTCCTCAGTTATTCCTAAGATACAGATAAAGGTTATGCATTAATGATTATTTTTTACATGTACATACATGTAATAATGATTACTGAAATTTTTGTTAAGTAATTCTGCATTCACTTGACAAAACACTAACGTGCTTATTGTCTAGGAAAATACATAATAGACAAAAGTAACTTGAAATACCATAAACTATTACTTACAGTAGTTTTGTTAATATCTGATATTGCTGACAACTACAGAATTGGAATATTCAAGAAAATGTCATACTACTTACTTCAGATAAAAAAGGACTGCAAGATGTCTACTTACTAAAATGGCACTAACTGTATTATCTTTGTCAGTAGGGAGAAGTAAAGACCATTACATGAAGAAATCAACTTATTTAATGAAAGAGGTTTAGAAAACCAAATCTGCAAATACCTAGATATTCTTTAAAGATGCAGCTACAGTATTAACACAGCATAAAAATAACCCCCAAAATATGACAATTTCAAAGACATGGAAAATTGCTTTCTGCTTTGAGAAGAGTTAAATGTCAAATCTTTTCAGAAATGAATTGAATCAAACAGCCTAACTGAAAGATCAAACATGAATATATGTATTTTAATCTGTGTAATTCTACCTAAGCATAATATATTTAGTAAAAAAATAAACAAACCCAACATACCTGCATGGAATGCCACCTTTAGCATATATAGCAGCAAATGCAGAAGGTGGTCGCGAATGAGCACCAAACTGTGAGGACAGAAAAACCCCAAAATGTTATTTATTCATAACAGTAATGTTTGAAAACTATTTTGAACATGTTAAAACTGCAGCTTACCAAAAAAGGAACTTAGTCACATGATTCTAGAACTAATCAAAAACCAAACTGCAGTTATGGGGTGGAAAACATATATTTGGTATATTTATCAGAAAATTGCTTTTCAGAATTGTCTGGCTAGGAAGTTGTAAAAATAAATAAATAATGTAGAATCAATGCTCTCCTGATGGAATACCCTTGTTTTTTTACTTCCTCTTGCAAATCTTAACACTGAACTCTTACAGGTTCTCTCCTTAACAGATTAAGGACCTTTCACTTCCCTGATGCTCTTATTGTTGTATATTGGTAACATGCAGAAGGCAGATTGACTCCAATTTCATCATGAACCAAGTACAGACAAAAGTACAAGGTGGCAAGATGTGGGAGAAACACTGAATGTTGGGCAAGATGGTATGAGGGCACTGAAAATCAGCACGGAGGTTCATACTGGGTGAGAATCTAGGAAGGACTCACTGGAGAAGGGAACTAGGATCTTCACGGGAGGAAAGCATTCATAAAGTTGTTTTTTATCATATGCATGCTTCTTATGCATATGAACTATGATATTATTAGCATGATCATTCAATGCTTCTTTCCAGATTAAACATCTTATCACAAAGCATATAGCAAGAAATACCATGAAATCTTAATTTTTATCTTTCAAGTATCTGAACCTACATTAACATTTTTAAAATTGTGTGCATGTTTTGATGACTTCTTGGCTTAATTAAGTCATTGCACTACTTGCCAAAAGGTTTCAAGAAAAAAATGCCCACGTGAAAGTATTCAACCTCTGTTTATGGCAAACTAGCACCTCAAAGTACTCTCATGTTTTCCAAAAAGTCTGTGACATTGCTAATCATTTATGGCCCAGCGGTGAGCTATAATTCACCAATTCAAAGCTAGCTCTCCAGGCACCGGACTTATGATAAATAAACTCCTTTCATCAGTCTTCTCCCGAGAACCCAAATTCTCCCCAAAGTATTACATGTTCACAGTACTTGGGATTTTCAAGTAATGCTCATTAGCAAGTAATTTGCTAGATTTTATGAGTTCTAGATGATCTTTAAGATGCTATCTGATTCTTGGTTTCATTGCATAACTGAGATCAGTTCCTCTAAAGAAGCAAGTGCCAAAATTTGTAACTATACCAAAAAAACCCCAACTCTTTTAAACTCTTACCCCTAAATCTCTTTTTTACGTCAAAAGTATATGGAAAATAAAAAAGTTACCATCCAAGCCACAGTTGTACCAAACCTCCTTACTTAAAAAAGTAATAAACATGTTATGCCTTAGGCATTTGAGCTTAGAGATTAAGGAAAGTATGATTAATAACAAAAGCTTAGTTTAGATTTATAAAACAGGACCAGAAGAAGCATGTCCTGCATGTATTTCATAAAGTAAGCAAATTTCTTCCAACGAGAGATCTGTTTTAAACAAACAAATAGAAAACTCATCACCTATACATACAGGATCAATAGTTTTAGGATTCAGCTTGTCACTAGGCTTTGGCTGTGGTTTAATTGCAGGTTCTGGAGAACATGGCAAAGGAGAAGATGTCTTGCTTTTCTGTACTGCAGTCTTTGGTTTTATCTGGATGCCTGATGACATTCTTAGAACATTACTTCCTAGAATAGAAAAAGATTAAAAACATAAAATAGTTTTCATTCCTACATGACAGAATATCAAGGCTTAGAAACCCAGAGTCTGAAGACTGATATGAACAATCAATCAAGAAAATCTGAGTAAGTGTACTAGAGAAGAAATGCTTATTCTTATAGATCCTAAGCAGTGCTCAGGGTAATTTCGACAGTCTCGTCACTCCATCTTTCAAATGCACACATCTCCTAATCCTGCGCTGCTCCCCTTTACTTCTGTACTTTGAGACCTGCAGCAAAAGTGAAATTAGCTACAATCTGCCTTTAGGGTAGCCTACAGAAGTCCGAGCAGCAATGCAGTGCTCAGCAGAACAGCCCAGAGTGAAATAGGCTGGTTGGGTACAGTTACAGCAGAAGACAGTAACGACCTGAGGAATTACCAGGATGAAGGAATGAACACAAGAGCAAGTAGATTCAGGACACAAAAACCAAAGCAGAATCAATAAGAGGAAATAAAAGAAATGTAAAGTAGGAAAGAAAGATCACAGAAAATGAATTTCAATTCCAGTAGGAAGAATGAAAGCATTTTGTTAAAAAGAATGCAAAAATAGCTTTCTATATACATCCTTCAATACAGATTTAGGTACACATATGTTCTAAATGTTAATGCACAAGTTACATGTATTATTATTATGTATGTACATAATTGTGTTAAAATGTCCCTAATAAAAATAATAGCCCACTGCCTACTTAACATACCCAGCCTGACACTGTGATGAATAATACAAATTATTCCTGGGAAAAGACAGGTTTTCAAATGTTAATAAAACTATAAAGTATGAAAATGCTAGTTTTGAATATTATTAATGTTCAGTAATTTATGCTGTGGTGTACTCTGGATGAAAAAAAATTTAGCAAATAAGAAATTATATTCCTTTAGTAATCAAGAAATGGCAACATATAGAAAAGAAAACAATAGGAAGCCCGTTAAATAATACACATAAACAAACATTGCCACAAGATTGAGTAGGGTGCTTGCCATGCAGTCATCACCTTTCAAAACTTGATGACACCTGGTTTTGTCAGCAACATGGTTAAATTCCAAATACTGAGTAGACAGGCAGATTTTTTTTGCCATACTACTTCCACTCCCTCAGGCCTATCGGCCACCCACCCTAATCTCTTGCCAGAATCTTGTACATGCAGTCCTTGTTGTTTAGCTTGGTTCTTCTAATTCTTCCCTCCAGACAGAATTTCCAGTCAGGTACTTTTATCGTTATCTAAATTACTAAATCTTTAGGATTATTTCTGCTTCTAGTAAGAAGTCATAAGGCCCCAGAACTTGTGTAGATATGCTACATCCTTATGACTCATAGAAAGAATTAAATGTAGCAACTAAGTTTTACTGAACGTTGAGAACTACACATAGTAACGGTTAGCAACTTAGCTAAAATAAAAATACAAAGCAAAACTAAAATTGAAAGTTCAAATCAGTACTTCTTGACTGATGATTTAATCAGAGCTAGTGACTGAAATCAGTTCACCCACTGTACATCTTGGTTTCTCTTTCCTACCATTTTCAGAACATGCCTGTCTCTAGTGACAGTCTTTTAAACAGAAGAACTAACATACCACAATTAGACGAAAGTCTCTTCAGAACACACAAAAACTTAAGTGACGCTAGCAGGAACTATTCTGTTTGTAAAATGCAAATCATTAAAGCCAGAAATAATTTGAAGCCCTAAAAGACAAGCAATAACAGAAAGAAAATTTACTGATTTTGTAAGTGCCAGCTTATTATCACAGATGGGTTTATACTATAAAAACACCAGATAAATTCTTGACATTAGCATTACATATCACAAAATAGTGCTAGCAGTGTCAAACTTTGAAATGTACAATTGCTCATAATGTGAAGTCAACTTGCTAATAAAAAGTAGTAATTCAGAAGTAATTCAGATGTATTCAAATCTTTTTCTCTTCCAAGAATTAATCAAGATACATGCCATGGACTTTGCTAAGGTTTAAACTAATGACAAAATCTAGATGTATTTCAAAAGTTACTGGTTGTACCATCAGAGAAAGTAAAAAAATAAAAGGTGTGACAACAGGCAGGAACAATGTTAGCTCTCTGAGACAGAAGTAAAGATTGGAGATAAGGACAGTGATTAACAGTTTTGTAAAAACCGCAACTGATAAAACACGCCTATGTGTTGCCAGAGGAGGAGGTGGCAGAGTGGAAAAAGGACTTTTCATAAGGCGGTCTCAGTCTGCAGGGCAAGATGAAAGGTCTTGTGTAGTCAAGAGCTGGGACTCACGGGCATTTGTAGAGAGATCAGACAGCAGAAGTGTAGTTGTGAATCAAACAAGTGACATACTGGGCTCGATACAGAAGTGAGCCATCCTACTGGCAGATGACAGGCTTCAAGCAAAGGGGAGAAATCCTTAAACAGAAGTAGAAAGAGCACCTTTAAAAGGCATCCCTCAAAGGAGGAAAAGTGCGGCCTAGAGTTTGGGTTCTAGAAGTTGCTTAAGAAAGGCGGAATGAAAGTAAGTAGGCTCCCTTACCCTGGCGAGTGTTAACTCTCCCAGAGTGGAGCTAGGGCACAGAAAGAAAGAGATGAGGGGCATCGAGCACCGTGACCGCCAAGAGGCTCAAAGAGCAAAGCTCCGGCAAGTGACCACTGAGCCGCCGGACCAACCCTCACAAACACCGTGGGACATCAAAAGACCCAGCGAGAGGACGAGGAGGGACACGCGGGCCCCTGTGCCCTCCCCACAGCTCCCCCTCTCTGGCGGGGAAGCCCAGGTCGAAGCGGCCGGAGGGGAGCGCCGGGCCGGTGGCCAGCGGTGTCCCACCTTCTTACGGGCTCCTCGGGAATGGCGGCCGCTCAGCGCCCCGAGGGCTCGCTGCGGGGCC
>NW_009258615.1:3807823-3812529 GCF_000687185.1 Egretta garzetta | reverse complement strand
CGGGTCTGCCGGGCCGCGGGGAAGCGCCGGGGAGCTGAGGCGCCGTCTTCAACTCATCAGAGCTTAAGTGCTTGCTGAAGAAAGTGAGAAAAGTAGATTAAAAGGAAGATTTTTTTTTTTTTTTTCAACTTAAAATGTTTGTGATGAGAATGGGGATGGTAAATTTTCAGTTGACATTTGCCACTCATTTTTATCCGCTTTCTTAATAACTTCCCAGGGAAAACAGGATTTGGGAAGTACTGTATTTTGCTTTTATTTTTATGTGACAAAAGTTTGTCTTTTGGGGATGGGGCCACGTTCCCATTTGCGATCATTTTTGTTCCAAATGCAATGATAGAAAGTTAATTTTTAGTTTCTTTTTTCAGATATCCCACTCATAGAATACTGAAATCTCTGTCAGAAATACGCTATTTATTCATGCACCATCACATCTGAACACGGCAAATGACCTTTTGGGTAAAGGGGGACCTTCTTTCCCTCTCGGGACCCTATTAATCATCAGAGTGCTTTCTTGCTTTTTTTTAAGAGACGTGCTTATTCTTTAATGCAACCATAAATCAAGCAAGATGTTTTCTTGGTTTGCTTAAATTGTGCGGGATGCGATCTTTCCACCTCGCATTCTTTTTCACTTCTGTAATTTATAACGAGGAACTGAATGCTGAATGGGACTTTAGAAGGGAGTAAGAGAGGCTGTTCTGGTTTTCCACAAAAAAAAACAAAACAGGAAAATGCACTGACAGTGGTGAAAAGTAGTTGTCAACTATTTGAAAACTACCATCAGTGTTAGATTTTGGCCGATGCTGGCATGTCTTAATTAGTTTTATCCAACATAAATAGTTTGTATCTGCCAATAGTGCGAAGTTGTGAGGACATTTGCAGCTAGAATAGGGCTGCATAACTGAATGCCTTTGAAGTGCATTACTGCAAAAGAATTGGAAAATACAGAAATGCAGAAGGAAAAAATGGTAAAAAATAATGCTGGAGAAGGGAAGATTTTGATTTTATTTCTAAGTGTTTAAACTAAGCCCAACAGACATTACAGTACTTTCCCAAAATTGTTTTGCAGTTCCACAATACTGATGGCAATAGAGGACTGTATGTCTTTTTATCCATAAATTGTACAGGCTGGTAAATGATCTCAGAAAAATCCAATATTGTAAAGCAGCCCATGCAAGTCTTTGAAAATCACAGTGCAAAATGCAAACCAGCATGCTCATCTCCATAATGAGAAAACAGAACTGCTTTTCTGAGCAAGGTTTATTCTTAGTTCAGTGTTCTAGTGTCACTTTATACACATAGCTGCTATAGTTGCTTTGTGAGTACGGAACAAGACTACCGCTACATCCAAGCGTGGAAGAGAGTAGTAGTACAATTCCTAAGTCAGTAGGAGGTAAGAACTGCTGTGTTGCATGAAGCAAAATACCACTGATCAGCTCTGTGGAGTCAGCAGCTCCCACTGAGTTCCTGGAGGCACAGAAATGACTGGGTTATAACAGGACAAGTAAGACTCCAGTCTCTGTGCAAGAGCAGGGCTTAGTTCAGAGTTCAATCAGTTGCCTGAAAAATGCAGAATAAAAGAGTGTTACAGTAGAGCAGTGTATATGGTACGACACAGAGTCCTGCTGTACTTTGGATGTTGAATACATGGACTGCACTGCTCGCCTTGCAGTGAGATGCAATGTGTGAAATCAGGGTCTGAGAGATACCCGCTGAATTGTGGGTGGATAAGACATGTCCCTTCATTTCATGTCTTGGGGCATTTCATCGCTTGAATTGGGAGAAATCACTACATCTGGCTCTCGGGGAACTGCCTTCGTGCAAGGCTTTTTCAGCCATGAGGTCCTATCTCAGCAGCACATCCCTCCTCAAACATGGGGACTCGGCACAAGGTACCACTGCGTGCACGCAGAGATGCACCCTGGCCCTGCACCTATGTCCACAGGGCTCGAGCACCTGAGTCCTGGGGACCTGCCGGTCTTGGGTGGGCTCGACCCTCTTGTGCAGGAGCCTAACTCTCCCACCCCCGTGGGAGGAATACAGACTAAAATTCCTAGACTAGGGTAGGATGAAACTACACCTTTATAGATATCTTTTCCTAACCTGCATGATATTTTAAGAGTTAGGAAAAGAGAAGTCCTAAGGTTAAACACATGTTCAGGCTCTTCTGATTCCTACAGTACAATCTTAAAATGTTTTTTATTATACTTTTCCTATGAATTTGCAGATCCCTTGCTCCCTGAGTAGCTTCCTTGTTATTATACCTGGCCTTGGATTTTCTAAGGTCTTGCTGAATATTGCCATGGGCAATATGGGTCAAAATACTTGTAACAAAATGTGTTTGTTTAAAATAAAATACTTTTCATACTGTGTCCGACTATTTTTTATAGTTGTAATAGGAACTAGTCTGTGATATTTTAAACATATTTGGTGGATAAACAGTTTAGAAGGAAAACTACTGTAAGATCTATACTGTGTATAGATCAACAAAACATGACAAATTTTAGCATTTTTCTCCATCATGATGACACCACTTTGTAGTCTTAAGTACGATGTCACAAGCTACTACTATTACTGCACGCTTTTATGGCATTAGCTTCAGTTATCATGAATTTCTCCATTCTGTATTTTTTTATTTTGTTTAATATAACTGCCATAAACCTTTCTAAATGCTTGAAAATAAGTAAAAGACAAAAATATGAATAATTTGCAATAAGTTCTTATCATTAAAAGAAATGCGGTCACTTACATGTATGTGAGTGTGGTCAGGTGAGCATATAGAAATCTGAAAATGAAGGCTAACTCTGGACTGATTACGTACTTTTTCATAACAACAGTACTCAACTGATTTAAATAGAACCAATGATTAATTAATTCTCTGTCACTGCTGATAAAACCACTATGCAATCTGACTTCTTTTTTCATTAGTCACGGTTAAATAGTTAATTACCGAGGGGGAGGAGAATTCACCAAAGCGAAATGGATTCTGAAGCTTATGAAATTAAAACTGAGGCTTATTGGAATATGGCTAATTAAACGACCATCACATAAAACAGTCACGTGTTACATCTTTTTGTCTGAGTGTATTTATACCTTTGTTAATCTAATTTGTTTGGTATGGTTTAGGCTTGGCATTTGGCCAGTGCCAGTTGGGAAATAGTGGGGAGACTACTTCTTCACAAGTACAGACTTTAAATACGGAAGGAAGAGAGCTGGCCCTTGAATTTTTGTCATCATTTCATTAATTTACATTGTCAACATTTCCCTCTCTATTTGTAGCAGCCTTTTTGTTAGACAATAGGTGTTTTATACTGATTTGTTTGCTATATTTTGCTAAATATACGAAAGGGATTACCAACAGACTTAAAAATTGGTTCCTCTTACTTCTTACTATATTCTTAAATATTAATCTAATAATATGCAAACTGATATATTTTCATTTGAGATTATTTTAGAAGTTTCTAAACCAAGTACAATTTGAACCCCAGTTGGGGGCTAACAACTCTTACAAGCTAGTAAGAATGCTAAAAGGACAAAACATGTTTCCTCAACTCATTCAGTCATTGGTTTTGTGTCTCCAGTAACTCTGAAAAGTTAGAAATTCTCACTGGTCTCTCAAATAGTGCCCATTTAAAACTGATGTCTCTGCAAGCATTTTCCTTAGCCTTCGAATGCCATTCCCCAGAGTATCCTGGCTTAACTACTCTACATGCTTTACAAATGGTACTCCATAAAAGAGCAGTTATTTTACAGGGTTAGGCAA
Source organism: Egretta garzetta (assembly GCF_000687185.1). Classification (NCBI taxonomy): domain Eukaryota; kingdom Metazoa; phylum Chordata; class Aves; order Pelecaniformes; family Ardeidae; genus Egretta; species Egretta garzetta. Next base: position 3,808,769 of record NW_009258615.1, on the reverse strand, counting down.
TAAATGTGAGCAGACTGTAGACACCTAATTGTAGTTTTCAGGTTCCTCTGCAAAGATTTCGATGCTCCAGGCGCTTTCATTGACAAGTGCTGTATCAGATGGTTAGTTCAGTTGAACAATTCTAGGTAACAGCAGTCCGATACTACCGGATTGCTAATTTTTTTCTTTTTTTTTTTTTTTTTTCCAGAAATAACTTGATTGCCTATTATTAAGTGCTAAATTGCTTTAAGGACTTTGGATTAGCAGATCAAAGTTCTGTGTAAAACTCAGAGGCAAGGATGGAAAATGTTAAGGAGAAAGCTCTCGTTTCAGAGAAAAGTAGGTGCCAAACACTTTGGGGAAGAAAAGAGGGAGTTGGATATATATCTGTGAATTCTTCTCTGGAATTCACAATGCTCAAAGTGTTCAAAGCTAACAAAAGGTTTTGGAAGCAGTGCTAGAAGACTCAGTGGGTTTGGAATACTCAGGTTCAAAAACATGTGCTTTTGCCTGGTTTGGAGCATAGACTTGAACCCAGACTCTCCAGCCTCTCAAACCCGATGAACACATAGTGTGATATGTCCCAGTGTTATTCGCAGCTGCTTTAGGATATCCCGATGATATTCTGAATGATCCCAGAGTACCAACTTTAATTAATTATGTTTTTCACCAAACAGCTGCAAGTACATGTAAGTAGAGAGATAGTGAGAGAGTGTATCTGTAAGCACAGCAATCCTGAAAGATGGAGTGGTACCCAGTGTCACAGAAAATAGTGACAGAACTAGACACAACACATTCTCTATATAAACCAGAATCTAGCTCTAAAAAAATGGACCAGCTATTCAAAGATGACTACTTTATCACAACTTGGGGTGCATTCAGAAATGTTCAGCACTACTTTATGTTGCAGATAGTTTTATATAAGATCATGAGTGCCACATCATGCAGATAGAAAAAAGTGGGATGC
>NW_009258615.1:3796093-3807782 GCF_000687185.1 Egretta garzetta | reverse complement strand
CTGTGGAGCTTGAATTTTCTTTTAGACATACAAAATGTTGTCATGTAATAACATTCTTTAAACAGCAGACAGACAGGCACAGGCTTTAACTGTGCTCACCAAATGATTTCTCTAGAATTATTGGAAAATCAATGCTCACTACTAAATTTCTGAGGCAGGCTAAATATAATTTAAATTCTGCTTAGGGAAATAATTAAGCCAAAGTTGGGAACTTGCAGCTGACTGTTAGGGTGCTGCTAGGAGAGCTGACTGGCATTTTCCCTAGCAGGGTTGCACAGGGCGAGGTGCAATTGAGAGGCACACGCTGCAGTTTTGTGTTCTCCCACTTGGTGGCAATCATTCACTGCCTTTCCTTCCCAGAGAGCTGCTGCTCTGCATTCTGCAGCCTCTCGGTTTGGGGAAAGAAACAAGGGAAAAAATCAAAGTTTTCTGTTACTTCAAATATCAAAGGTGGCAAAATAGAAGAGTTTGTTAAGTGGAAATAGAAGTATTTCATAGCTCAGTTGTCAGAGAAATTGCGTTCTTTGTTAGGAAACCTGTTACCTATTTTTTTTCACACTGTAGGACACAGATCAGTAGTGGTATATAAAGCATTGATTAAGAGCAAGTTTACTGGACTTTAGAGTCCTGCACAGAATGAAGTAAATAATAATAAATATGGAAAAGTCCTCCACAAATTCACAAGGCATCACGGTAGTGTCTGTGCTTTTCCTTTTTGTTTTTTTTTTTTCTTCTTCTTTTGCTAACGACAGGAATAAATCCATGTAGTTAGGACTTCTTGGTCTGCGAAGAACATGCTGGGGCAGAGGGGGGCTGTTGCTCTGGCTAACCAAACATTTGTCTGCAGAAGCTGTAACTGGGTACAACGTTGTCTTTCATAACATTGAGACCTGTCAGCTTTTTCCTGAGTCCGTGAGGTTCCCTTTGCTGGGTCAGACATAGGGCAGAGCTGCAGTAAGAGCATTGGGCAGTGCTCTGAGGCACACCCAGCTTCCATGTACTGCTTCACAAAAGCATTTAGTGTCTTCCACGCACCAAGCAAGGCTGGCACTTTGGATAACAAGTCCAGGGATGGTAGGAGCAATTTCTTTGTTTATGATGTAGAGAAGGTTTGAAAGACAGACTTCAGGTTCATAGGACTCCATTCGAGTTGGTGGCTGAGTATTGGCTGTGGCCAAGGAGTATTGGCTGCGGGTGATGAGGATGGGAGCTGTGGTAACAGTCATGATTAAACGATATAGATAGAATCAAAGGTGGTGGTGGTAGTAATGGTTTTCTCATCATCTTTTTTCTTTTCAGAAAGTGGTGTAGCAACAGCCCACAGCCCCTCTGTCCCTGCCCACACAGGAGCAGCAAGTGGGGGAGTAAGGGTGCCCTGCTGTCACTTGCTTTACTGGATTTTGGAGAAGGATGAATTAAAGCCTTTTTGCAAAAAACCCAACCAAGCAGACAAAAAAGAAAAAAAGGAAGAAAAAGAACATCTTTCCAGGAAAGGTGGTGGGAGGTGGGGGAGTAGAGAGGGTAGTGCACCGGTGTTCCAAGCAAAAGCAGTGAGAAAGGATGCATGAGTGGACGTAGAAGGGGGGGGAGGGAAATTAAAAATTAGTATATTGGAGAGGAACTGCAAGCAGAGCACAGCAAAGCTTCAAGTTCATGACTTTTAGACTTCCTTTATTCATGGATTGTAGCTCCTGTACTTCATACATCATTTTGGTTTTCCACAGTTGAACTTTCTGATATAAGAAGAGACCTGGAAAGAAACTAGAGGATGGGAAAGATCTGAAGGAGGAACTGCGTAAAGAACCAGAGAGAAGGGGGGGGGGGGGAAGCTTTTGCTCTATTCCTCATCATAGTACACTTCTGTATTCTTTATTTGAAATAGTAGAATGTGAGCATGTGCATTTCTGAGGAAGGAAAAGAAAGGGCTGGGGAGAGTAAGGGTGGAGAATGAGTGCCTCACTGCCCTGCCACCGTAGGTAGTCCCACAGGTTCTGGGTGCCTGGCGAATCTCAGGGGCTGACCAGATTCTGGCAACAGAGGGAGCTCAGAGGCTTAGGACTGTAAGCAGGTCCCTCAAGAGTAAGTTGAAAAGATTAGTAGGGTTGTTGTCAGAAAGGCTGGGAATGCAAGAGCCTGGAAATTTGGTAGTCTTTGTAGGTTAAACACTAATAGTTGTACAGTATGGGATGTGAAAGAGGAAACTTAACTGAGAGCCTGCCAGGACCAGGCAAGGTACAGGCAAGTGGTCAGTATAGTATCAGCTTTGAGTTTTGAAAAGTAATGCAGTTCACAAGAGAACTCTGTATTTAAAAAATTCTATGAGCTTGCCATCTCACCAAAAAATAGTAATAACAGTATTGCAAGTTCTGTCTAACAGAAACCATGTTATTGAATTGAACACTGGGTCAGATCAAAGATTAATATGTCACAGTGTCCTGTCATTGGGCACCCTACCTGTGACAGCCAAAGAGGGTACCTAGGGAAGACTATGTGAACCTGGGCAACAGTATATAACATTTCCCATGAGTATTCTCCCAGCCATCTGCCATTTGCCATTGTTCTCATTTCTGCTGGGATAGAGTTAATTTTCTTCCTAGTAGGTGGCATAGAGCTGTGTTTTGGATTTAGGATGAGAATAATGTTGATAGCACACTGATGGTTTAGTTGTTGCTAAGCAGTGCTTAGACTTAATCAAGGACTTTTCAGCTTCTCATGCTCTACCAACTGAGAAGGTTGGAGATGCACAAGAAGCTGGAAGGAGGCACAGCCAGGACAGCTGACCCGAACTTGCCAAAGGGGTATTCCAGACCATATGATGTCATGCTCAGCATATAAACTGGGGGAAAACTGGCCGGGGGTCTGCTGCTCGGGGACTGGCTGGGCATCGGTCAGCGGGTGGTGAGCAATTGCATCATGCATCCCTTTCTTTTCTATCATTATTATTATTATTACTATAGTACTTTATTTCAGTTATTAACCTGTTCTTAACTCACAAGTGTTCTCACTTTTATTCTTCAATTCTCTCCCCCATCCCACTAGCGGGGGGAGCAAGCGAGTGGCTGTGTGGGGCTCAGTCACTTGCTGGGGTTAAACCACGACAGCCACGAGGAACATCCTGAGCCAGGGATGACTGCTGCGTATGCAGTAATCTTCAATGGATTTCTCTCACGTGGATTTCTCCTGTTGAACCTCAGGAGACTATTAGTATTCACAGTAGCCTGTGACAAGGAGTCTGGCAGCTAACCCTCACCTTTTTATGTTGGTTGTGAATTTTCTACCTGCTAGGTTTATTTCTTATCAAATAGTTCTTCTGCTCAAGCTCTTTCAAGGTTGCGGCAAGAGTAGGACAAATTTACGTCATCCCACAGTTATTTTATGGACAGGATAATGAAAAATATGGTGTTTCGCTTCACAGAATCTCAATACCATCCCTTTGTTCCTAAAGTCCCAGACTTCTTTAAGTTTTAACTCTTCTAGAGAGTCTGTAAAATTAGAATTTGTTTAAATTATGACAGTTTTCATAATCAGTAATGTAAAGCAGTTCAGTCTGTAGTGGGCCAGAGTGTGCTTTGTAACTGTGAGATGGCTCACATTGTATATATAAAAACTTTACTACATACAAAAGACCCTAAGGTGTTTTCTCCTGTTATCCTCCTTCCTTTGCTATTTCTTTTGCATATTTACCTCTTTTACTACTCTGGAAATAGATAAAATTTTTGGCCAAGCCACTCCAGTCTGTCCCCTGTTCCAGCCCCACCTCTCCTTCTGTCAGCCACCGTCCGTGTACATTTCCATCCCCAGCCCTGAAAATGGCATCATTTGCATTGCAAGCACGATCTAGTGATGACAGTGTCCCACTGTATGTATTGGTAGAACATATTCTTGAGAGCAATGTGGACTCAGTCCTGCAGGATTATTCCATTCTGTGTGTCCATCCATTTTATTTAGCATATATACCATGAATGCAGTTCTAAAATGATCCCATAAGTTACAGTGTGGAATTAAGTCTTGCAAACTGGTACAGCGTTCTACAGATGACTTCAGCAAATAATTTATAGCGTTATTATTCACATGGAAAGTGAAGCAATCAATGAGGAGTTAATAGTAGTAAATACTCTGGTGTCCTTGCACGGTCACAAAAGGCGCGTATCTGTTAGGATAGATACTGCGTGTACTCCCCAGGTAGTGAAGAAAAGCAGTGAGTTGCAGGGGGGGGTTAGGCCACCAGTTGGGGTTGGTTGGTTTGTTTGCTTGTTTTTTGTTTATTCTGACTAGCCACATTCTTGTTTGGATAAGTATTTTAATGCTTTCTGATTTTTGCTGAGTACTAATTATCCATCCTAGGCAAGGAGTGCTGAATGAGTGGTTTTTCATCATTTACATTATTTCTTTGACACTAAACACATAAAACTAATATTATTTACACCACCCCTCTCCACCAAAGTGCAAATTTATGCTCAGTTGGTTTTATGATATGGCTTTGAACAGTGACACTAGTAGTTAGGATTTTATTTAATAGGGTTTTTTTAAATTGAAGAGGCAATGACCATTTCAACCTACTCTTTGATTTTTGTTGTTTAACTGGTCTTTTACTTACAACAACATTTTGCGTCTAAGCCATGAATATTCTATTTCTTAGTACTCTCAGACACTGGACCTTGTCAAAAGGGAAAACAGAAAGATTAGTCCACTGCTTTGACAAGCTCTAGGTATTTTATCGGTAAGAAATCTCTTTAGCTGAATCCGATAGTTAGACCCAAACATATCTAGGTATTCTAGTTTTGATGTGTGTGCTTTTTAAAATATGCTTATATTATTCCCTTCAATTTTATAGGAATAAATATGGTTTTCTGGAGTGCTGTTCCCTGACCACTAAACAGAGCAAATCCTGGGAGCTGGGTCTTTAGCATCAGCTGTGCCAGGGAGCCTGTGAAAGTAGGTGTAGAGCAGGTACAAATGTAGCTCTGCGTCCAGAGCCAGTGTGGGTCCAGAAGCACCGTGTGCCTACGCTGTACCGAGCAGGGGCTGTGCTGTTAATAAGCCTATGGACTCATGCCAGCAACTACCCAACACTGCACCCCTGGACCTGAAATGATGAGGAAAAGGATGGCAAGAAAACTGCATGGTGCCACACAGTCAGCAAGAAGCCATAAGAGTTCATTAGCTCTCATCATGGTCTGACTGGGTTTATTAACTCCAGCTCGGCACCACATTTCTCCAGTTCCTGGTGTGGTGGCTGTAAGTACGAGAAATCCTCTCTGCAATCTGTAAGCTCAATAGTTATTTTAATAAGAGAAAATTCTTATTTTTGCAAGACCCTGAGATATATCAAGACTTAAAATCACACTGTGTAGTGATGAGGGTTTCCCAAATTAGTTCCAGCTGAGCTGGTAAGTCTACAGGGCATAACCTGCTCCTTTCAGAGAGCCTTATGCTAATTCCTAGAGCAGTCTATCTGCGTTAATGTGACCCGTCCCAGCACAATTCACCTCACCTCTCAGTTGTGCTTAGTTTGTGAGGTTTGTGAGACTCTGCATCATGTCCTATTTGCCCAGATGCTTGGTTGATGCATAAACATAAAAATGTGATATATGGAGATACCGTAATTGTGAGCTAAATTGTGAGATGTTCACTAAGCTGACGAAGCCTAAGGTCCAACTGCACATGCACATGCATTTTAACTATATATGTGGCTACAAGTTCATTATGAAAAATAGAAGCACCGAAAAGCAGAAGTAGCAATCAAACCCTCAGTGACAATCTGTTGATAACACCACCTTGGAAACACATCAGATCCACCAAAGATTTAGAAAAACAAAATAGGAAGTACCACTCCAGTGAGTCTCTTTGAAGTACGGTTAAGCACTGAAGCAGAACCATTTGGAAAATGGAATTGAGATATAGAAAAGACTCGTGAAAAGTGTTCAGGCTGGAAGTAGGACTATAAAATTTTACATCGGAACAAAACTGTTCATGGCTAGAGCAAAACAAAACGAGAAGAACTATAGATTATAAAAGAAAAGATTCAAGACTATTAACAACAGACGTTTGGATATACCTCTCAACTACAAAGTAATTTACAATCGTAAGACTGACTTGATCAGGCTGAAAAATGGCATATGACAATTTGTACTAAAGTAATTGTTTCTGCACAGTAGAATACAATAAAACTGATTCTGCCAGGCCCAGTTCAGTGCTTTTATGTGCCCTCAAGGCACCATTTATACTCCAATAAATGGAATTTGCGCATTGAAAATGATTATATCCTTAAATCACAACAATTCCCTGGCTTTTATACTTGTGAAACTATAAAATGACTAACTCAAGACTCCTCCCCAGAAAGTCTAACAGTACTTTTCCCCTCCTCCCAAAGATGTGCTGCTGGGATGGGATGGTTTTTTTAGGACCTTTGTGAAGGAAAGGGTGCTGAGGTAATGAAAGATCTTTTATCAAAACAAAGGAGGAGTCTTTAACTCCACTGTAAATGTGGCAATCTGTTCCAGAACAGTCAACTTCTCCATCAGTTTACAAAGAAATTTCCAATAGGGCAAATCCCAGATTCGGCCAGAACTCCATTTGTTTGTTTATTTTTTCTTAATTTGACTTGCCAAGGGCTTGTGTTTGACTTGTTGCCATGAATAAAACTATTCCTCTTTCCACAATGGGCTCTCCGGGAATGGTGTGGGAAAGCTAATCCCATTACACAGCTCAGAAGTTCCCACTCAGTGGTGACCCAGGAAAGGCAGCTTATCAGGCGCTTCGCAGGGCTGTCAGCCCGTCAGCTCAAGTGGGGTATTCTTCCTTGGGGAGGGAAGCAGGACAGCAGGAGCAGTTGTAGTGGTTTGTTTGTTTGTTTTAAGTAAATAGAACAACAGGGAACTTCTATATCCTTGACCTGAAAGTCATGTTCATGTAAATAGAAGACATTAATGGTAAAGCATACTACAGTATGTCAGATGTGTTAATTAATTTATAATCAACAGATGAGAAGAGTCCTCCCAAACTGCTGTGTCTCATGACATTTTCTGTAGCTGCTGGTCTTTGTTTTGCAATAGCCCAGACTATTCAAGTCATTTGCTAGATGCCTCTAACAGAATGGCTTTCCCTCAAGGGAAGTTGTTTTCAGACTCAATGATGTCTTCACATTTTTGCTCTAAGTGATGGGCATCTTGTGATATCTTTTGTCACATAGCCAAGGTCTCCTAATGATGCTGGAGGGGAGGTAAATACTTAGAGAAAGGGCTTTTCCCCTTGCTAAGGTGGAACGAGTGGCGCGGCTGCCGGGGAAAGGGGCCTTACTTCACAGTAATGAGGTGAGAATTTGCTGATGAGGGGCAAGAGCATCTATTTAAGCATTAGAAAACACATGGAAACACATGTAACAATACTTTGGTTTTGATGAGAACGGGATTAATGCAGAACAGGAAAAATGTGATTTTTTTTGTTTTCTTCTAATGTAACTCTGTTTTCAACTTGTGAAGCCATTGCTGCATCTGACTTGTAAGAACACCATTTTCCAGAAGTCCAAGCACAGGAGACTCTGTTATTGGTAGAATTGAGTGCCAAACTGAGTCTAACTCCAGTCTTATTGGTGATGGTGCCTTAACTGATTGTCCTAATTGTTCAAGTAAAGCAAATATTACCCGGTCGTGGGTACAAAATACCACACTGGGCTGGGACAGAGAAAAATTTGGGTTCAGGTCACAGTGCAGAGTGTGTGTATCTTATTGTGTGCACTTCTTGCCTTCCTTTGCCCAGTGTTCCCAGTATTTCTCTTTTGCCTCTGTGTAAGTATAATGCTCATATTCAGAAGGCATAAACCAAGCTGTGCTCATGAGAATCTTGAATAGCCTAGTGACAACAGCCTAACCAGAAAGTGTTGGTGTTTCAAAGTGTCATTCAGAGAATGACTTTATTAAATTCTTCTTTAAGAGTCAATACATTAACAATTTTTTCTTTCAGTTATAGTTTATCATTTGTTTACTTCCATAGGTTTTTAACCAACAGCATGATATGCTCTGATTTGAAGTTTCTGCAGGTTTGTGGGATTTTTGGTTCCCTTCAGGGCAAGTATAGGCACCAGTCAGTTTTCTGTGCTCAGTATTTAGACTATATAGCATAAAAGGCTAACAAAATGCAACTGATCTTACAGCACTGGGGTGTGCCACCTATTACCTGCTAAAGGAAATCAGGATGCTGAACTAGATAAATATGATCTGTATTTTAGTTTTGCAATTTTTTTTTAATTGCCTGTTACTCCATTGCCCAAGGTCAGTCTTGTCAGACAAGTGGACCAACAGTTCTCTAGAGTAACATAAAACCATTAAGTTGCTCTTTGATCTTGCACCTTCTTTAGAACCTTTTAATCAATTAACCATGAAGCTACTCAGCTTGTCTTATTTCCTGCACATAAAACTACTTTGGTCGAGCTGACATGTTACTACATTATAGATCAAAGATCGAAGGAAACTTCACATCCAACCAGGATAATTATGTGGAATTTTTCTGAATCCGTTATATACATTTTCATGCCTCAGATGGAAGAAAACAGTATTTTGATCGAGATTGAATTAAAGGATTCATGTGTATTTTAAAGGGTGGCTAAATGGGTTTGTGCATGACTGACCTTATACAAGGTGTGGATAGATTTCATGGCTAGGTTGCTGAGCCTCAACAGTCTGTCTGTCCTTTGAGATTACCCACTATTGATAATAATAGGAAACATGACCTGTTGGAACATAAACACCGATCTCTTGTTTAGGATGCCTTTAAATAAGAAAGAGAATTTAAATATTGAATGTATTGTAATGTGATACAGATTGAAATCCTTTTAGCCCAGGAATTTAATTTTGATAATGGAAAGAGGTGTGGTTTCAGGCCTGTAGGGCCACACTTCTGTGATCCTATTTGTGTGCACAAAATGCTTCTTTATCAGAAGAACCAGAGATAGATACCTTCAGTATTATGTTCTTAGAGATCTGCAATTGTTGGCACTATTATTTTCTAGTTATATGGAAATTAAGGTGTCTCAAAGTATGTAGTCCATTCTTTCTGGCCAAATGCTGGAATACACAAAGAGCTTCAATCTGCTCCTCATTTGAGCTTTGCCCTTAGGTGGGACAGCACGTCACCCACACCAGTCCAACAGAGCAAAGCATCTGCTCACCTGGATTTTGCTCAAAGCATATTTTGCACAGCTGTTTCTTGTGGGATTGGTTTGTTCTCCTTCTGCTTTCTGATGCCAAAAGCGAAGATGGCCTGGCCCAGGTCAGAGTGTTACCTGCTGCATGTTCATTTGTAGCAGGTAGAAATACCAAGAACCAGCACAATTTCTGATGAAAAAAACTGGCCCTATGGGTTTCTTTAAAGCAGTGAAGTAACCTTTTTGAAAGAATCCACTTTGTGAAATGATGATGTAGGATATTCTTCACAGACATCGCCTTATTCTCTGAAGACATATCTTGTATCTAGAGTCTCTATACTTAAAAGTAGGAAATAGGAACCCTTAGAGCAGCTATAACTCACGTTATTTTCATGCTAAGTTTAAGCCATGCTCTCTTTGCAAATCTGTATTGATTTTTCGGAATGTTACACTTCCTTTAGCTAAACAGCTCCCTGCTGATGTTTGTCATCTTCCTTTTAAGCTGAATTAAAAGAGAATGAACAAGTTTGTGGATATCAAAGTGCTCTTTCATAGATATACTTCTTGTCTTCTGAACAAAGAAGGGTACATTCAGCTCTCGGTCTTAAGGAAGAAATATTTACCCTAATCTCCCACTGCACAAATTCCTCATTTAAGTATAAATGGAAATTTCCCAGAAAATGAAAGGATATTTGTGAAACTTTCTTTTACATTTGCCACTGCAGTATCTTTTTCGTGCTGGATTTAGGATTCAGTGGGGTGCTTTCATTTTGGGATTTGAAAAGACACAAAAATCCAGAAGGAGTCAGTAGGAGGTTACGCTTGATTTTGAGCCTAAAGCAGGCCAAACTTTAGATTCTGTTGTTTGTTTTCTTTCTACCTCAAGCTATAAATCATCCCAGATTCATCAAACTGTTTGCAAATCTAATTCAAGCTGGAGCAAGTTACAGACTGGCCCAAGATGTAGGTTTATAGTAATGCCTGAAAACAGGAAAGACTTTAGATCAGAAAGGAAAAACTATCTGGTTTCATTACATGTGGCTTCAAGTTTCATTACAAAAGGTTTTACATGGCTTTGATCCCCTAATTTGGCTTAAAAAAAAAAAAGTGATCCCCATGTGCACACAGCTATTTCAGTGTGTGCATGTGACTAAAATAGATGTGCTGTACCCCAGTGAACTACGGTGTGTTCTACACAGACATGCTGCGTTTAAATGAATAGATTGCAAAGTCAAGATAGATTTAAGTCAAAATTCCTCACTGCCAGCTACCTTGAATTCTTAATCAAACCTGCTGCTGTTCAGAGCTACTCAGGGGAACCAAAAGGCATAAATAAGTTCACATCCTGGAAAAAAATAAAGTGTGTACTTTCTACCCTTATATATGTGTATATACACACACACACACTCTAAAACATAGATTTTACAAGAAGAATCTGTTTTCCATAATGCTTTCTTATGGAGCCACAATTAAGTGAGTCTTTAAAAGTGAGTATTAAAGAAATGACTTCACTAGAAGCAGTTTTACTACAATAGTACTCACCTCATTTTATTTTTTTGGTTAAAGACCTCCTGTCTTTCATTTTTGACTGCTGTTGCTGAAGAGGAATTGCCAATTCTCTTCGCTGCTCTGGAGTTTGGAGAGCAGCACTAACAAGTCAGCTCCTTTCCCACAAATCCTCGGCACCGCTTACATGGGGAAGAGGGGCAGAGCCAAGCAAGAGGGCACAAAGGTTTTTCTGAAGTCACGCAAGCGCCCGTTCCTTTAGCCAGCCTGCTGGAGGACGGGCCACAGTTCCAAGCGCGGGTTTGGTGCACTGAAACCATTAACTCCTTTTTCTAGCAGATAAAAGTTTTAGTGGCTCCAGGCCAGCTAAGCTGGGTTTACAGCTGCTTTGTATCACTGGAACAGCATGAAGCAGCTTGAGCCTACAGTGAATCTGGCCCTAGATGTCTTAAATTTGTAATATTTTCTTCTCTGTGGGCTAATACTGTTGTTTTTCTGCATTTTACAAGCCTGTTCATTAAACCATGTGAAATTCAAATGGACTGTGGTCACTTCTGCTAAAAGATGTTATACCCCAAACTGTTCTTTCATGTCAGCATGAAGTAGCGGTAGGATGACTTCTGTGGCTGATCACCACCTTCTGGGCTGTGAGTGACCTTTCTACAAAATTTTGAGAATGTATGGCTGTATTTGTTACCCATGAGCACTTGCAGCACTGAATTCCCATGTGTGTTCACTGGTCAGCAATTTGATATAGCCAGAGCTGGTTCCTTTGTAGCATTCTCATTCTTATTTCCCAGGCACTCGCGCCTTACCTATTTGAATGTTTATTCTTTGTTGTCTTAGTAAAAAAAACCCAAACTGGGGCATCTTGTTTGTTTCTAGCTTCTGAACATCAGCTGAGCACATTTTCAGTTAGGCCTGCCTAGGTCTCTTTATTCTTCCTTTCAATTAACCTGAAGTTACGCATGCATTTCAGAATGAAAGAGAGGCCTCATTCTCCATGTCACGCACACACGGGGGGGGGGGGGGTTTTTATTA
>NW_009258615.1:3788535-3796030 GCF_000687185.1 Egretta garzetta | reverse complement strand
GGGTTATTACTTAAACCTTTTGTCAGCCACCAGTCCTGCTGATTGGTACAAGCACTTTGCTGTAACAGTTTAATAAATAATACTTGGGGTTTTTTTTAAATGTTTAAATATTAATTAGCTGCAGAGTGTTCTTTCCATCACCAGCATGGTGTTTTGCCCCTGCCAGATGCTTCCAGTTGTCTTCATGAATGTACACACAGGAAGGTGATTGCTGTGACATTGCCAAGGGAAGGCAGAAGCCTCCCATCCAGGAGGGCTGTGGTTTGTGATAGGGGATGATGAGTACTGTTTTGATCAAGTGGGAGTTAACAAACCTTTTGCATCTCATTTTTAAGCTTCTTTGCAAAGTTTCTCACTATTTTTCTTTTTTTAAATTTAGGATAACAGTGAACCTTTTTCTGCAGTGGAGTCTATGCAGTGCCCCATGGTCTCACTGTGGATATTCAGCCACAGAGACGTGCCCAAACCTTCCTCTCCACAAAAGATATACTAGAATTAGGTATCTGTTAGGCCCCTTCTTCTTCCTCCTCCAGCCCTGGACACACTGCATTAATTATTTCTAGGGGTGTACTTGGAGGCTGCTTAATAGCTTTGTTCAGGAATCATGTAAAAGTTTGTTCAGCAAAAAAGAAGGCAACAACTAATGAATAATTACTTCCGATTTTTCTGAGAGTTTAGAAACAATTTTTTTTTTTGGTAGATCTATTTTTTTTCTGTGGTCAGTTTTATTTACTCTTGACATTGACTCATGTCCTTACCTTTCCCCTGGAGAATAATCATAAAACTGCTCAAAAATGGGTGAACTGATAGGGAAGGAGATCCAATAAAAAAAAAAGAAAAGAAAAAAAAAAAAAGGCGAGAGAACAGGCAAACTTCATACTCTTTTAAACTTGCTATTTCAAAACAGCAAGCAACTTCTAAAGCACAGGTCAGCTGGTACCGCTCTTATGGCTGTTACCATAGCAGAAACACAGAAATGTGATTAAATAAATAAAGCTAATCAGAAGCAAAAAAACAAGTTTGCAGTAAAAACAGCTCAAGTTAACCTATTCTCAGAGGACTTTGAAAGAAAACATACTTCTAAAGATGTGCTGTGGGAGATTTTAGGCACAGCTGCAGGAAAAAAAAGGTATCCTTTCTCTCTCTTTAGAAGGATTAAATCTGTCCTGGAAATTAACCAAAGTGGACAAATGGGCCATCATACAGAAACAACAGATTGAAGCCCAGAATGTGAAAAACTATGAGAAAGAAGAAAAATATTCTGGAAAAAGGCTACTGGATCTTTTTAAGGAACTTTAATGACAGAGCAAGCAACCCAGGCACATTAATTCTATCTTTACTTTTTTCTTGTGATATGGAAAGTATCCTAAAAGGAATTAAAAAAAGTTCTAGCAGACAAAAAACAGATAACAATTCCCCTGGCCTGAGTCTATAAATCCATAAAATATGTAAGTTTATAGCAATCTATGTATGGCAGACTGTTCCACAGGAGGCAGTGTAACATTTTCTGAGTTCTAAAGGACATGAAACTGTCTGATCTCTGTAGTTGGATGTGTAACCTGTCTCTCCTTCTTTACGGCAGGTCTTCTGGTCCCTCTATAAATGTTAACGAATACCTAAAAAAGGAACAAAACCCAAGTCATAATCTCCTGTATGTAGCGATTGAGAGTACTGGGGCTTGACATGTAGAACTAAAGGAGTTTACCTGTGAACTGGAATGAAATAAAAGGATGGAGTTGTAAAGACCAGAAAGCATTACTAAGATCAACATTTTGAATTAAGCTGTGGATCTGGGAGGCAGTTTTAAAGTCTGTTCCCATGGCTGAGCAAAATTCCTGCAGCATGGGTGTCATGCTGTAGAGCTGGAGCATATTTGCTGGGACTGTGGATAGCCAGAAGTCTTGCTGTTTAGTGAGATGACTGTTTTTTCTCAGCTTGACAAATGACATGCAGAACTGACAGAATACTTCTCCTTTGCTGGCCATCACCCCTACGGACACTGGCCAGAACAGCAGCAGCAGGAACATACCCTCCAACTCTGATTTAATCACATGGAGCCCAGGAGACTAGTGAATAGAGCTGTTAACTCTCTGTTTGGTTTGCTTTTCCCATCTGTGTTTGATTAAACTGAGAGCAAGATTTATTCACTTTTTTAACATCAAGAGCTGTTGGTGTCCAAGATGATGGTTGATGTTAAGGTATACATACACAGTTTAACCTGGCTGAGGGCCAAAGAGGCCTATGATTTCCAGCCTAGACAATTTATTTGCAGAAGGACACAAAATCCCTCTGCTCTCAGACATTTCTGAAAGGATGAGCACAACTGCTTCCCGCTCTCCCAGGAACACAATACATAAAGAACACAGTAAAACAGTAGGCTCTCCGGGATGAGCCAGGCTCTCCAGGCATGCAGGCAAACACTTCAGTTTTACTTTACTCCTGACAGCCCCTACATAGTCACAACTACCAGCGATTCTCTGATTTCCACTCCAGGAATCTTAAATAGATTGGAGATACCAGCTCAGTGTATAAATATTTCTTCTAAAAGCCAAGAATCCTGAATGGCTCAGCTGGGGAATTGCACTTTATGGGAACTGAAATTGCGTGCCAGGCTCTCTGCTGTAAGGTGGGATAGCTGAAGCACAGACACTTGCATGCCTAATGAGCTACCGCGGGAGTAACACTAGCTTCTAGAGGAGAAAAGGAATGAAAAGATGGGATTTTTGAATTGCTTCAAAAAGATAAACTTTTCCTCAAACAATAGGGTCAACTCCAGATAGAAAGATCAAGTGTGCGTTTTGCAGAGCTCTAAAGAGGTTTCTTTTAAATACTTAAGTTTCAAGCAATAACAAAGCTCCCAAAATCCAGAGCTTCACTGCAAACAGCCTCCAACATTCTTGACACTTTTCCAAAACTTCTGGGCATTTTCTTCTCAACAACAAGCTCCTTTCCAACACGTACCACTCTCCCCCTCCTCTCTTAATCACCACTCATCCCATCAAAACTTAACGTCGTGACATCCACTTTCTCTATTGCCTTGCTACTATCCCTGCAAGTACACTGTGGATCATCAGGCCTGCCAGATTTGGTGTTATCTACAAAAACTGCGTTCTGCTCTTTCTAGGCAAATGCCTTCATAACATCCCATGAATATCATATTGACTGTGGCACCTACACAGAGCATCATCATATTACAGTCATTCTTGTAGTACTAAGCTTCATGGTACCCCCACACGGCAATAAAAAGTATTCTGAACACAGGACAGAATTGTTAGTTCAGTAGAGCTTAGAAAATAAACTGCATCTCTCAAAGCTTATTCAAAGCCCACCACTGGTTTGCTCAAAACAGTATTTCTATCAATCACTCACGTATCCATCGTCCCCTGAAACTTTAATACAGGCTGCAGAATCTGGTTCCATGCGTGACAGTTCCTGTTCTGAATTGGCTTTCAATGTCAAACAAAAAAAAGCAGTGAGTTTTGGTACTGTTTCATTCAAGAAGAATGGTCTTTTTTCCATCCTCGTTCACATTTTTATCATCTGTGAGATGACAGTAGGAGCTGTGCATGAGCCAGTACAAATTAAGCTGTATTCATGGGCTTTCTCTTTTATAGCTTTTAAGAATACTGGCAGAAAATGATGGAATCTGAAAGTTTCTAACGAAAAAAGAATTTTAATTGTATGCGGTGTTAACTCAAAGTGAGGGACTTGGTCACAGTACTGAGCTGTATCCTTCAGACCCAATGCTGTTTATGCATTTTATTCCATACATCAAAAGCAGACTGTATGTGACTGATTCCTATAGCAGGCAGCAGACCCCGGGAGAGAAACCTAATCCCCAAGCACTGTGTTAAAAGCTGCAGAATTTACGTTTTTGAATGAAAACCTGTGCCTGGAGTGTTCTGCACTGAACTAAATTCTCCACTGTGTTAGCTATGCCTATAGCTACAGTTCCTCAGACCCCCATTTCCCCTTTGGGGAATACAGGTACAAGGCAGCCTGTTACAGCAATACCACAGGAAACTTGATTTAGGCATGCGAAAGGTGTCGGGGTGACCCATGCCACTGAGAAAGGTACCTGTTGTCATGCGGCGTGGCACACCTGGCCGATGCTTAAATACTTTTCACTTCAGTGGTGAGAATACCGGGCTGCTCAGGTTTCTAAGGTGAGCTGAGTCACTGCTGCAGGCGCCTTACACTCCTCTAGAGGGGTAGGTGCCAAAGTTGTTTGTTGGTGGTGGTTTGTTCTTTTTTAAATTCTTAATTTTTTGTTGGGTTCTGCTTAGAGACCACAAAACTCCCTGTCTTGATGGCCTCCGGATCACCAGTAGCGCAGCTAGCATTGCTTGAATACCAGTGCAAAGTTTATCTTCCTGTCGGTATGACGACAGAAAGCAGTCCAAATCCTGGTGCTTGGTACAGGGATTTTGATCATACACAGAAAAACGATCTTGTTTAGCCAAAAATACTATATAAGTACTGTCGTGCAAAAATGGCTTCTTTTTCCTCCAAGCTACCCCTATTTACAGAAGATTATTTAGAAGTCATAGAAACTGCAAAGAAGGCCTCACGCCGAAGGTCGTTTCATTGGCTATTTAGACAAATTCTAAAGCAGCCCAAGTAGAATAAATACAGAAGCGTCTGTAAAAATGATACTACAGAAGAGAAACCTGGTTAAGTATCATCCCATCCAATTGCTTATATTTAAAATACTTAGTCCAAGATTAGTGAAAATGAATCCCCCTGAAGAATCAAATTACTTGCTAAAAGAACTATCAAATTACTATTTGTATAACCATTAAAATATTAGGATAGACTCAATTTGCCTTTTCATGCAGTGTACTTTATTTATAAGTCTTTTGTTAATTTGGGTATGAGTTCGGCTTTGTTCGTAATGAACTGACGTTTTCAGTCATGTCACGTCACTGCCTGTAGGTGTAATAATCCCACGTTAATTCCTTCTTCAGACTTTCAGCAATGAATACACTAGATCTGGGGTTGGGTTTTATTCTGTTTTTTACCAAATATTCTTTGCAACTACAGGTGTTTAATTAAAGGCCGTTAGACAATTTAAACTTCTCAGAAGAATACAAATAAAAGCTGTTAATGAAGTAAATATCTGTTTAATTTACAAACATCAGTAGCATTACTGATATCAGTCCAAATAAGACAAAGCACACTGCATTACACATGTACATCTAACTTTTTTTGTAAAAAAAATAATAAAATAAAATTGAAAAACATCTGCATTTTTACAGGGTACCCTGGGTTTTACTGAAAGAAGAACACAACCCACTATTGATTACCAATTCTACATTATAATTTAGCAGCAACATGTTAACATGGGGAACATTAGGGCAGAAAAGTAGTTTTATTATTTGGGGAAAGTCACAGTTCTTGATAGCACAGCCTTTTTTTCTTTTTTATAAAAAAGGTAAAGAGCTCCATGGGAATATTAATTTATAAAGATCTACCTTCTAATGTCATTTTCTACACGCCATCTTATTTTCTGTAAGTATTGTATATAGGGAAAATTAACTTCTCTACAATTGCCACCTAGTGTAAAGACATTTTCTGTCATACATTACAGGTTCTTGGAAGGTGTCCTGGATATCTGCTGTATGTGAAAACTGCAGATTGTCATCACTTTCAGATTCAGTGACACCAAGTGGTCAGATTCTAAGGAAAAGCAAAAGGAAGGGGGAAGGGGAGGAAAAAACAGACCGAAGACATTTACCCCAAGACGACATGCTACGTTAGTTCTATTGCAAAAAATCCTGATTTTTAAGTCCTTTTAAAAAAAATAAAAAAAATTACAAAAATACTGGGACAAATATAAATTAATATATATTAAAGCATTGAAAAACAGTAAAAGGGATGGCCTAAAAGGGTTAAGTACAATGTACTTTGATACAATAAATATTTCTCAATGAAACCGAATACTGTATAGAGTTGTTTAGAACTCATAGAAACAGAAATCCATATTATTACTAATTTATCCATCAATAATCTATTTTTATCATCCCCAAAACATTTATATTACAAAAAATTAATACTGGAAAAGGGCAGATAAACACTTTTTTATGCTTCTTTTGCTAACATGCTGACATAAAAGTATACATCATCAGGAGATTTCAGGATTATAGTATATTCTTGTATCTCCCATTTCCCATTCATTAAATGGGACTCCATCTTCTCAAGATGCTTAATAATTCCAAAAGATAAAATGTATTTCATACAATTGTTATCTCTGTATAATCTGATTCTTTTCACTCGCAATGCTTCCTCATCCATAAGTAAGTGATTGGTACGGTCTGCCAAGACAATAAAATATACTGATACGAAAGTGAAAAAACAAGCCTCATGTTCTGGTCAATATTTCATCTCTGAGCTGTTAAGTTGAAAGTCACGTGTGTATAGTGTCAGTGTATCTTCAGCATGTTATAAAGAAGAATCCATGTTAAAAGCAGTTAAAGTTTCCCATCTCTGTTGCAATGTTACCAGGTCTTTTTTTTTTTTTTTTCTTCAAAGCTCCTCTTGGTTATGAGAAGTCTCAGTTCAAGCACTTGAATCTTTTTTCAAATGAAGAAAAAGTCTTTATTCTCATAATAAAAATAAGTCTGTTCTGTATTTTACAATATATTTCAAATATTTCCACTATGAAGCATTAATTAGTCCGACACGGTCAATAAGTATACAACATTTTCAAAAGACAAGTGTGACAGGGACACTTAGGAGGGACAATTTGTACAGCCACACTTCACCACTTTTTCAACCTCGTCCACAAATGATGACCCGTCAGTGCATTCAAAAGAGTATTTCCGTCTCTTGCTCCTCAGTGGTCCACAGCACTGCCCGGTTGAACATCCTCCTTTACATTCTAGTCTCGATACCTTCTTGGTCGTCTGGCACGCAGCATACCCTTGCTGCTTTTGGTAGTAATCTCGGATTCGTTCCCCTCGACAAGAGATTTCTGTAGAAAACAACATTTAAAATAAGAGAGACACTTTTGAGATGCAGGTCAAAGAATGGTTGGCGTTGCTAAGGAAGATGCCGTGTTTCTAATTGGAGTTGGGATCGATATTTTAGTTTGACTCAGACTGTACATTGGAAACTAGTGGTTCTACCAAAAGTAATTTGATTAATGCTGAGTTTTATTTCCTATACCTCCTATTTTCAGTAAAGTTTATACTATGTATATTTAAACCATAAATACAAAGCTATTACAATGACAAGAAAATTGGAAGCTTAAATCTTTTCCTCTTTTATAAAAATACACATCTTCTGTTCCTACGTTGCTTGCAGCTGGTTCTATTTACCATAGGGAAATGTTTCAGAGAGCATGCAATTTAATTTATTAGACCTGGAGTTCAATATTATTCAAACTGTTATTTAATACAAGTTACATTCCACTAACTTCATAAATTACTGAGGTATAAAACCAGCTAAAAATGAGACATCTGTTAAAAGTTCTACAACCATATTCTTCTATTCT